>NC_056751.1:273739319-273951819 GCF_019279795.1 Protopterus annectens
AGAGGATCAGTTAATTAATCAATGGGGCAGCGAAAGCTGACACACTCTGACTAGGCTTATAAATGCCCTCAGGCAGATAGCCTAGTACCTACCTATGAACCTATATATATATATATATATATATATATATATATATATATATATGTATATATATATATATATATATATATATATATATATATATATATATATATATATGTATATATAAATATGTCATTAACTGTCAGATGCACAAATGACCCTCACAAAAAACCAAGAATATTGGAGGTTCCCCATTTAGTCCCAAACACTATAACACATTCCTGCACTGACAACATCCATACATTAAAGTAAATAAAACTGTTTTGCTATTATACTGCCAGTCATCTGACTACAAAAGCAGTTATAATTAAGGCCAAAAAATAAGAACGGTACTTTAGCGGTTAGAAACAAACACATATAAAGGTAAAGCCAATAACACAACCCTCATCACAAACAGCAAAATAACACTTTTACATGGCAAATATTTACCATCATACACTATTGCATATAATATGAACTATACAACTATGAACTATAATAAGCACACATAGACGTGTGTGTGTGTGTGTGTGTGTGTGTGTGTGTGTGTGTGTGTGTGTGTGTGTGTGTGTGTGTGTGTGTGTAGAGAGAGAGAGGCATACTTCTGAAGGTCTTAAGCATTGAATAGAATAAAATAAATAAATAAATAAATGCAAAACAATTTGCAAGGAGAAGAAATTGCATCCAAAAGATGAAAAGATGTAACATGCATATGTATATGTATATATATATATATATATATATATATATATATATATATATATATATATATATATATATATATATATATATATATATATATATATATATATATATATATATATATATATACACACGACCAATGCACATGGAGTACACTGTTCAGATTTCACTGACACAGTATGAGTTGTGGAAGAGTGCAAATATCCATTTATATGGTGACATTATTTGTAAAGGTACATTTTTTTTTATTAAGGCATGTCACTGTGTAATAACAATAATTTACATTCAGTTATTGGTAATGCAGGATATGCCCACAGCTGAAGCCCTTGTAATTAATCCACACAGCCTTAAATATATCCTGTATTACCCACTCCAAAGATAAGTTCTTACTAAAAGAACCTGCATCAGAATCAAAATCTATTTTGGATTATTTAGCTTTTGTGCCAGTGGGTTGTGTTTCTCCAACAGAGATAAATCAATGAAGAAGGCACATGTACTTCCCATTCAGCTATGTTTTTGAAAGCCTGAACATGCAGATGATATTAAGACAGATTACTCATTTCCCTAAGACAAATCTATGCTGTGCTTTTTTTTCTTCACTGACCTCTTAATTTGAATTGTAGGCCACTCATCCCTGAAGTCGCACAAAGACAGTTGGCAGCAGATTATTCAAGAGGCAGAAGGTCTTTTTCAGGAACTTGAAGCTGTCCAATTGCAAGATCAGGTTTCTAGGAGAGGAAAACATACCTTACCAGTGGCAGAAGATGAGGCAGTGATGGGGTTCAAACCTCCAAAGAAACCCAGGAGAAGGGCTAGAAAAGACAATGCAACATCAGGACAGGACTTGTCTTCTTTGCAGAATGACTCTGTTGCCTCCGAATGTAATGAGAGATCTGGGGAATTGGATTTGAATGTTGATGATAGGGGCTGTCAGTGGAGTAATAACTCAATGACATTATTAATTCTCTTCCAGAAGAAGGAAAGATGAGAGTATTTGACATAGCTTTAGAAAATAATTTTGGTTACATGCCTGTAGTGGCTAATAGTCTCCTGCAAGGGTCTCTCCTTTTTGAATGCAGCAGCTAGAAACTGTTTCTACCTGTGCTGTGAAGAATCCTCTTTTAGATGATCCTGACCTCAGCATCACCAATTTTGTCACCCATGGCTGTTTTAAACCCTTCCACTAATACAATTCCAGGTCCTCACATTTCTGGTCATGTTCCACACAGCATTAAACATAAAATTTGCAAAGGGGATGTCATTGACCTATTCAAATTAGTTGATACTGAGGTCATCTGCTGAATTATGGATGTTGATAACACTGGGGCAAAGGACTTAATGGCAGTATTAGCAGCATTCGGGAAGAACGTTTTGACGAAGATATTAACTAGGAACTGGGACACATGGTCATTGGGTTTTGTGGTATTTATGCATGTCATTATTATAAAGGATTCTAGTCAGGCTGTACCATTGCTTGCCAACTTTTTATCAGTCAGAAAAGCACATCAGATTAAAGGTGCTTTACCATACTCATTTTACAATCAGAAGTTTAGGAAGCTGAAAGCTGTGGTGAGAGCATTCGAATGGGAACAGAGGCATCCTGATATTTGACAAATTGACATGCTTGATAGCCCTAATGCACTAGAGAAGGAGTTTTTTCCAGGGGTCTCTCTGAGGGTAATTTCTGCTGTGCTTTCAACACTGGCAAGTGCCTTTGGCCTTCCTGCAAGTTCCCCACTCATGCTTTTACTGTGGTAAAGAGCACCCATCTGCCAGATGTTGGGCTAAGTCAAGCCACCTGAGTTCAATTAGTCCAACCCTATAAAAAGAGAATACCACAGTCTTCACTCAAAGTTGCCCATCTAGGAGAAACTGTAATTTCTGCAGCTCGAGAGTCCACACTCCAAGAGGTCTGGTCAGGGGCAGGTCATTCTCACTCTCCAGTCAAACTATATAAGTTTGTTCCTTTTCTAGCAGCTTTCCCTAATGTCAAAGCTGATGAATTCCTTATTGAAGGTTTTAGTAATGGTTTTAGTATTTGATCTGAGGTGGCTGTTTATTGTAAACCAGTAAGGAATCTGTTGTCGATTAAGGGACAGAAAAACATCACTTTAAGCCTAACTGAGAAAGAAATAATTGTGGATAGGGTTTTGGGCCCTTTTTCCAATCCCTCTGACTGTTCTTTAAAATGTAACCTATTAGCTTAGTCCCAAAGAAGGAGGGTAAACTTACACTGATCCATCACCGCTCGCATCCAACTTGTGTATCTGTCAATGATTTCTTTGACAAGGAGCAAGCTAAGGTGTACTATTCATCATTGGAACAAGTTGCTCTAACCATATCAAGATAGTTGAACTCATGGCTTTGCAAAATTGGACATTCATTCCGCCTTCAGTTGCTCACAATCAGACAAAAAGGCTTACCGTTGTTAGGTTTTCAGTTTGATAGGAAGCTTTATTTTGACACGGACATGTCAATGAGATGCTCAGTAGTTTGTGCTACATTTGAGGTATTCAGCACAGTGCTTCATTGTTGCTGGCAGCAAAGATCATGGAATCAATAAGCAATTCATTACCTAGATGATTTTATGATAGTGGGAGAGGGCAAGTTGGGTGCTATGGAAGGGATGGCAATTTTTATGGAAATTTGTACCAACTTGGGGATTCCACTGGTAGCGGATAAATTGGAGGGTACTGCACTAAAACTGACATGTCTAGGTTTAGAAGTGGATGTTACGTCAAAAGCCTTTTAAGTTTCTGGATGATAAGCTAATTCAACTCAAATGTATAAATTGGAGGTTCTTTCACAAAAATTTACATTTCTAGGTTTGGAAGTGAATGCAACATCAAAGTCTTTAAAGCTTCTGGATGACAACCTAATTCTCCTGAAATGTATAGTACGGAAGTTCCTGGGGGCCAATAAGGCTAAGGTAGTTGAGCTAATGCAGCATCATGGGTTATTAAACTTCACTTGTAGGTCTATTGCCCCAGGCAGAACTTTCCTTTGAGAAGTTTCAAATTTGCCAACCATTATAAAGTAAGGATAACGCACAGAGTCAAGGAAGACCTCTGTCTTTGGTACACTTTTTTGAATCAATACAATGGAGTATCCTTCTGGTAATCACCTTGGGTGTCATCCAATGAGTTGCAGCTGTTCACTGATGCTGCAGCTTCTGTGGATGGGTAATTACTTAGGATATAGTTGATTTGCTGCTAAATGGCCTAAGTCCTGGTTCTTAGAAATGAGAAAAGATATGACCTTCTTGGAGATTTTTGTAATTTGGGTTGCCACTTAGGTATAGAAGGAGTGGAGAAACTGCAGGGTGTCCTTTTATTCAACTTGGCAGTAGTACACACCTTGAATAAAGACTCACCTAAATCCAAATGGATCCATTCAGTGGTTTAACTCCCGGTCTTTTGTTTGAAAATCAGTTTAACTTTTTCAAGTATACATAATCTTGGCTGTAGTAATGGTACTGCTGATAGTTTGTCTCATTTTCAGTTTAACAGTTTTCATCAGCTAGCACAGGAGGCAGAGCTGCATGGAGCCTTCATTTCCACAGAAGTGTGGTTGACTGGAGAAGGATTACTGGATCCTTAGTGTCAAATTCCTGGGCCATGAATACAAAAAGGGCACATTTGTCTTCAGCTCAATCCTTCAAAGTTCTTTACTGTTCATTACCCATATATCAAAAGAAGTGGAGTTTACCCATGTTCATCTAATTCCTGGTACACAGATGCTTCAACGGGGATACTACTAATGCAATGAGGATTCATATGGCAGCCTTAGGGTGCCTGGCCATGTTTCTGGGGCTCACAAATTATTCAGGCCAGTGGTCATTATTAAGAATGATTAAAGGCTGGGTATATGTTAAAGGGGCCTCAAAAGATAGGTCAAGGCCAATAGGTCATTACCTTCTGGGTATTATTTCAGAGGTTTATTGATCTCAGCCATTGATTTCTATTCATTTGCCATGTAGGCAGTGTTGTTCTTCTGTCTTTTTGCTGGCGCTTTTCATGCCAGTGAAGTGCTGAGCTCCTGATGCTGGGATGATGATGTCATTTATAACAAATTGCTGATCATT
Organism: Protopterus annectens; assembly: GCF_019279795.1. Taxonomy (NCBI): domain Eukaryota; kingdom Metazoa; phylum Chordata; order Ceratodontiformes; family Protopteridae; genus Protopterus; species Protopterus annectens. The sequence continues at coordinate 273,744,166 of NC_056751.1, forward strand.
TGGTTGGGAAAGTTAAAGACTGATCAAGCTGGTAAGTGGCACCAAGTCTGCTTGGATAGAGTCAGACCTTAGTTATTTGCCCTGTCCACTGGTTTTGCCTGCTTAGCATGTTGGTTCCTAATGGAGATAGGTCAGGGTTAGTCTTCAAGTCTGTGTCTGGCAGGCTTGTTAAATTCTTATATACTAACTTTGCCTTAAAGCTATTTCCTGACAAGGTAAAGATTCACAAAGATACCCATCCTATTCCGTTTGGATAGGGCAATCATCTGATTTAGCAATGGAAGGCCACTCCACCAAAATGTTGAAAAGAATGGAAATGTTATTCTCTGATGCCTTTTTGTCTTACTTAAGACATTAATATTGTGAATTTGTATTACATGAAAGGATGCTATCTAGATTTTGTGTCACTATTTCATCAGAAGAGCAGCTGTCCAAGCTTTGTCTCGGCCAACAGGTCATATGGGTTCCCTTTAGTGTAATCATTGGTCAGTTCAATGTTTTAATTTTTCAGGGCTTCATTTCTGAAAAGTGTGGTGCCAAATATCAGCCCATCAAAGCTTACTCTGGGCTTTAGTTATCAATTTGGGGTGAATGATTTAGTTGTGGTCCCCAAAAGGATTCTGTTATCTAGAATTTTGTCTGCCCTACAGAGGGTCCATGCACTTTACCCTCGAACAGTTTTGTTTTGGTCTGTGACCATACCTAGACTTCATTAGATTAGAGCCAGGAAGGAGGCAGCTCTTAAGCTCTCCAGATGTTTTATAAACCACAGGGATGACAGTGCTTTCATTCAAGTTGGATTCTAGGTGGCAGAACACAAAGACAGACAAACCAGATGAAGATTTTTATTACTGTGATGGAGTGCATTTTAACAACTTACAGTTTGCCCATTTTAATCTGGACATTACTCTGGTAGTTGATTAACAGTTCCATACTTTATCTTCCCAGGTTTTTAGTGATTTAGTCTTTTCATTCTGGTGGAGGCCACTGATGGGGGAACTGCATAGGTATGCTGCCTGGAGGATGCCTTATGGCTTTTACCCCCCACCTTTCTTTATTCCCTGGTTGCTACTCAGTGGCCTCATGTAATGGGCATTGAGTATTTGGTAGTTTTAAGCTCTGGACAAGGCAAGTAGTGTTGGTGATGAGAGTCAACCATAACTTTATTGATAAACATGTCCAAGGCAGCTTGTGGTATGCACCCGGACCCTCCAATGTTGGGCTAGAGTGGGCTTGATTACGCCAACAGGCTTAAGGGTAATTTTACAAATGTGTTTTATGGCAGATGCAAAGTTAACTGTTATATTATCAGTAAGGTGAAGTATTGTTTACTAAATGGTCACAATGCCACTTCTTGGTGTATTTATTGTTTCATATGTGTCATTAACTGTCAAATGCACAATTGACTCTCACAAATCACTGAAAACATCAGAGATTCCATCTTCAGTCCCAAATACTGCAAGCATTAAGTACATCTACACATCCCTGCACTGAGAACATCCTTACATTAAACTCAGTAAAACTGCTTTTTATATTATATTGTCACTCATCTGATTACAAAAGCAGTTATAAGTGCAAAAAAAAAATAAAAGTACTTTTGCAGTTAGAAGCAACACATATAAAAGTAAAGCCTATAACACAACCCTCATCACAAACAGCATAATAATACATTTACTTGGGAACTATTTGCCCAAATACCAACTTACTTAAATGTATGAACTCCACAAGTACACAACTATGAACTATAACACACACACACACACACACACACACACACACACACACACACACACACACACACACACACACACACACACAACAGAAAGAGTGAGAGAGGCATATTACTGAAGGTCCTGATCACTAAATAGAATAAAATAAATAAATAAAAATTCACAAGGAGAAGAAACTGCATCCAAAAGATGTAATCTGTGTGTGCATATGTACATGACCAATGCATATGAAGTATGCTGTTCAGATTTCCCTGACACAGTTTAAATTGTGGAAGAGTGCTAATGTTCATTTACATAGTGACATTATTTAGAAAGGTATGATTTTATTTGTTGTTAAGGTCTTAACTAGTAATTGGGACACATTGCAATAACAAGAATTCACATGCAGTTATTGGTAATGCAGGATTTACCCACAGCTGAAGCCGTTTTGATTAATCCACATCGACCTTGAATATATCCTGTATCACCCACTCCAAAGATGAGTTATTACTAAAAGAACCTGCAGTAGCATCAAGAGCTATTTTGGTTCTTCAGCTTTTGTGCCAGTGGTTTGAGTTTCACTAACTGAGATAAATCAATGAAGAAGGCATGTCCACTTCCTGTTCACCTATGGATTTGAACACTTGAACATGCAAATGACATAAAGGCTGATCATTCATGTCCCAAGGACAAATTTATGCTGTGTGCATTAAAGAATTCAGGTACCTTTAAAAGAAATGTAACCTACAAATACTTCAACAAATTAAAAGGTTAGCAAGATTAGTAAAGAGAACGAATGGATTTTCGTATGTTAGAATACTTTGGGTTATTGTGAAGAGTACAGTACAGAAGAATCCTTCTAGACTTCAGACTGTACATGCTTTAATGAATCTGTTGATGACTGGTAACTATGAAGGTTGTAATTTATACAAAATGTGTAAGAGGCTTTAGGAGCAGAACTTCAGGTCAGATAACTGATTTTGTATGGATTTTCTTGAGCAGTTCAAATGTCACTCCTCTAGACACTGGTAACAAATAAAGCTGTAGCCATCTGCCAAATTTACAGGCCTTCCATCTTAAATAGTGCATGCACTGAGGAGAGGAAATCAGTGTAAAGTAATGAATAAATTGATATGTACTAAGTAACTACATTAACTACCTTAAACTTCATTCAAAGTTTACTAGCACATACAATACATGGTGCTGATACGAATTTTGTGGATGGTATAGATGCACGGAGATGAGTTACTTTCAAAAGTTAAGAGACTGCAACTCATCTGAGGAGAGCAGCAAGCTCATTTGGTAGAAACAAATCTAATATGAATCTAAAAATCTGCTAATTTCATATGGAGACTAGATTTATACTTAAATGTTACTATCTATATATTTTATACTTTTAGCACACGTTTCTGTCTTTTGTGAGAGGCTTGCAGAAAGAGGATTACAATTTTCACTTCAGCATCTATCATCATCTGAGGAGACTAATTTCTCCCAACACATCAGAGTTTGAGAATTAGGTAGATAACTTTCTTACACTGTGAAGGACAACAACGAGGAAAAGAAAAGGCAAGCACTAGTAAAAACTTCTGATGTCCACCACGGCAGTAAAACTTAATAGTAAAATCAAAACTTTAATAAAAAAAGAATATTGTGGCATAACGTAGGGGTGGGTCAACTGGATCCTTGTGAATTTTGGGGAGTCCGCTGATGTATGGAAACATAGGTTTGGGGCAATCAAAGAACTCATATAGTTCTTGTGAGATATTTGTCTCCATCAATAGTTCATATAGGTGGCTGCGAAAACGATCTACCTTAGTCGTAGCTTCACTGTAACTTAGTCTCTTATAGGCCCAATTCTAACAGAAAGGGCACTTTCAAATGCCTGAGATGCAAAGCTTGCAACTCCATTGACAGCTCCAATACTTTTGTACATCCATACTCCAGGCAACAGTACAATTTTAATGTTTATGCTGATTGTACTAGTTCCCACATCACTTTGTATTTAAGGGCATAGAGGCAGTCTGTCAGACCACAAGAGGAGGCGATGTTCATAATCGCACAGAGTTAAGGGAAACATGCTGGATAATTAATTTAAGAGCGAACAGATTACCAGGCTTGAATACCATTGTGCCATTAAAACCTGCACTTAGGAATAGAAGGAATATGATCAGCGAGCTTACTTGAATGTTGCTTCATTCATATAATGTATTCACATACATAGCTACTAGTTTTCTCATATACAATCTCATAGTAAAAAGAAGTACTGTGCCTTTAATTATAATGAAGGAAATTATACCTCTTTGCTAGCTGGCCTCCTTTTGGTTTGCAACAAAGGTGTATCATAGATGAATGTCTGTGATGCCTTATAAATACAAAAGCTGAACAGTCCTTTTTTATGATCTGAGGAAGGCATATTTGCCGAAAGCGCTTATCGGAAGACTGAGGACTGCTTGTTTTATGTTATATTCTTTTTTTATTAAAGTTTTGATTTTATTATCAAGTTTTACTGCTGTGGTGGACAACAGGAGTTTTTAGTAGAGTTTGAGAATTAGGTTGATACTCTTATCAGAAAAATGATTATTGCTCACCCTAGTTAAATCCCCGGTAACCTGGTTCCAATAAGGCAGAGCACATTTATCTGTTTAGACTGTGTTAGCAGTTACCTGGATAGTTTTCAAGGAATATATGAGAATACAGTATGACACAGTCATGCCACAATGAGGTAAGACAGACTGCAGTCAACAGTATATTTCTGAGTTCAATTTAATTCACTAGTGTAGTCAAACCTGAAGGGATTCAGTGAAGTTGCTGAACAAAACTACACAGCAGAAAGCATGTGCTTGAAACCTTTATTGCAGCAAAGTTACTGAATCTCTGTATCAAGGCATGATGTCCAGAATGCACAAAACCTGTGTCTGTGGGGGGATTCTAAAACTAGCTGTGTTTCAAATCCATACATGACCACACTAAAGCCAGGCAACCCCCAACAATGTGATCATGATCAGTGACTCAGCTGTCCAAATATCACAAACATACTTCACATGCCTTAGCAAAAAAAACAAATTATTTCAATCTGCTTAACCTTAAGAAAAATAAGGGACACAGCATCTAGAACAAATTTCAAGACAGATATAACATGGTCATAGTTGACATTGCGGTCAACAATTTGAGAAGGTCACTCTTACTACTAAGGCAAAAGGTATGGTTGGCTATCATGTGTTCTTGATGATGGAGTAAGCCCACATATTTAGTCAGATTCTATAATCTACTGCAGCTGCACGAAAAAGCTGAACTAAAAACCTGATATTTAGTTTAACCTAAGAACCTCGTGTCACCTCATTTCTTTATATGTGAGCACTGTCCACTGTATCTGTTTTACTGGGCATGGTTGGTATTAGAATTTCCAAGGTGTGAAGTTTCTGCACAGGAAGATTTCTGTCTGCATACTGCCTTCTTTAGACATGTTCAAATTACACATCTGAAAAGAAAGGTAACAAAAATGATCCCAAGAAGATCACGTGAAAGGCAGCTTTGCTAAATGTAAGATGTATAAAACAAAAATATGCATAGTCTCAAGGTGTTTCTTAACTAAAAAAAATGTTTAAACATATTAATTCAATTCCATAGTTACAGGGATTCATCTCCTTTAATTTCTACAGACTAAACATAACAGGGAATGGGACCTTTTATTTGTACAAGAGTACTTAAATATAAAAAGAATTAAAAAATCCAGATTTAGATTAGCTGCATATAAAAATGTAAGAGATTAGCCAGAAGTTAACATTATCTAGCATTATAGATCCCCTTCTGCTTGGCTGGAGGTAATTTTTTTCACCAGTAAATTTGCTATATCTTCTGGCTCAGTGTAAGTGGTCCCATTTTACAATTAGTTCTGCACATTGTTATGTACTGCCTTTGAGGCGGCGGACATAGCTAATGAAAACCATTTACTACAAATAGGGCTTTGGTAGACTTAATTTGCCCTCTTAGTTGTTTGTTTAGATTGATGTGAAAGTTTTTATCCTGCTAGGCATTGCACTCCCTTATTTAATGCCAAGACTTACTTCCTTTTGTTATACAATCAATTTATGTTAGGATTCCACCAAGGTGTCTTGTTATTTGGAATTTGTCCATGCTTATTGCTGGTAAGTACAGCTGTCTCTATGCACATATTAACATACAGTAATTGTATAGAGTCTCTGTGAACAATTTCACTTAGGCAGCAGAGTTCTCAGGGTTTATGGAGAGGTTTAACTGAGTCATACTGGTGCTTGTGATCCAATGACCTGAGTGCATATGTGATCTGATGGATCCTTACTACCCGATATGCAAATGACTGTGATTTACTCCTTACTCAGCCTGGTGAGTGAGACATGTCTGTCTCACAATGGAGTCTCCTGAGACCAAACTATTGGATTATGTGGTGGCTTGACATATAGGCTTAGAAGCTGAAGCTCCATCTGATGTGGTTGCATGTATTGTTGTGGGTGTTGTTTTAGTGGAATGGTTTTGTAGGCTGCTGAAAATATTTAATGTAAGTGCAATGTCTGGGAGGTTTTGAGGTTTGGAAAATTACATTTAAACGCCTCAAAGCAAACACTGTCAGCAGCAGGGACCACTAGTAGTCAGCCAACTCTTCAGTACAAGCTGTCTTTATTCTTCCACATAAAAACATACAGATTGAGTGCTTTCATCCAGTAAATCTAATTACACTCCATAATGAATTCATTTAAATACTTATTTAAAATGCATGATGTCATCACCATCCTCACTCATTTGAAGGTATCACTACATTAATTCTCCCTGATGGTATATACCAACTATAAAAACTGTACAACACATGAATTACAAACAATTCTAGGTAAAACACATTTTGTGTTACATATGCAATAATAAATGTAAATTTTAAATATTTAACTCATAAACATTTTTATATCTTTTGACATAATCTAAAATGTAATATAAAATTCCCCCAACTGTTTGAGTGAAAAGTACTTGGCTGACTATTAGTGGTTCCTGCTGCTGACAGTGTTTGCCTTGGGACATTTTTCTTTGATGTATTATAGACAATGTGGTTACTTTTGGTTGTTTACATTTAAGAGCCTCAGCATATGTGAGTCTATCTGCCTGATCCATGCTGCCTCTAGTAGTCATGGTGTATGCATTATAGATAACCTGACTGGTATTATGAGTGCTTATATGTGAGTGCTTTGCCTCCAATGATGTAATTTTATCTCCCAAATACCTTGTTAACTTGTTTAAGAATTAATTGGTTACCAGTTAATGTGAGATAATTGCTACATTGCCTTAGGATGCCCATATTCACCAAGCTGGTTGCGGAGATGGCAGGAGAATTCATATTCATTATTACAGACCCATTTTACTTGATCAAAAGGTTGCTGAAGGAGCACAAATTAAACATGGGTATGTCTAGTGCAAAACTTGAGGGGTAATGCTTGTCAATACATACTAGTCACCACGTGTAAATCTGGGGACTGAGGAAGGTTTTAGGTAAATTTGTAGAGAAAATGTTATTCTAGGTGACTGCCTCTATGCAGGGAAATGATAAAACCTGCTGCTTGATGAACAGCATTGCTCAAACAGGCCAGCTCTGTACAGGCACAGAAAACTGACTAAACACATAGAATAGCCTTGTAGCCAGAGGGTCACAGTCAAACATATTTTCCTGTTAATCCAAATGCAGGACAGACCAGGCTACCCCTGAACTACCACTACAGCATGATCTGGAGTCTCCTTAATGTAAATCACAAAGCCAAAACCTAAAAGGGAGGAGCTAATCTACAAAAACCTGACTAAATCACTAAGCTACAAACAACTGACTAAACCAGGAAACATTAATGCAAATCACACATTAGTTCAGGATCAAGCAATGAGCTCAGTGAATTGTAAAGGCACTTCAGAATAACAAAGTTCTACGGCATATAACAAATAATGTGAAAATATAGCAGCAGCACAGTTGCAAAAGGACTTCATATCTCATTAACAAGTACTGATTCTAGTTGCTCTTCTGTGCTTCTCCCCTCATTTCTAAACATTAACCTAAGAATTATTACCACAAATTCAGAAAACTCCTTTGCTTTTTTTTTTTTTTTGACTATGCTAATGGCAACAACGAAGAGATAAACATAATATTCATTATCATAAATTACAGCATACTAGCAAGTGACCAAAATATTATAACAAATGTTTGCATTACTTTGTTTCATAAAAAATTGCATCTAATATATATATATATATATATATATATATATATATATATATATATATATATATATATATATATATACACTAAAGATGCTCTTTTGAGAGAAATCTAGTTTGCAGTTTGAAGGTTGTGACTGATTACATGGCTTAAATTTAAAGCCTATTTTTCACTGGTGATGTGTGTTTCCCTGCGTTGCTCTCTCTCTCTCATATATATATATATATATATATATATATATATGTATGCATGCAAGCTTGTTTGTGTGTGTGTGTGTGTGTGTGTGTGTGTGTGTGTAAATGGCCACAGGACTCTGTTTCTCTATCACACACACACACACACACACACACACACACACACACACACACACACACACACACACACATATCCTTTTTAAGTAATTCATAAAAATCCTCTCAAACTCAGATGATTACATTAGTCTGGTATCTAAAAAAAGTAGCAACAAGATGTTGTTCAATTATGTCACAAAAATGAAAGCGAGAAACAGAGTGCATCAGACCATCAGTAAATAATACATCTAATCCTTATTTAGTAGCAGATGTTCAAGCAAATAAATTTTGTGCTAGCTTCAGAGATTGTAAGTCTCTAAATACTATACCCTTGCCTTTGAAGAATGGCCTCTACTTACTCAACAGGTGTAATAAGCTGATGTGTAGCATACTGATGTAGAAATTAGTAATGCTGCTGCTGCCTAAAGTACTTTGTTTTCCAGTTTTGGGTTTCCAGACTGTGTATGTTGTTTGCACTGTCTGCATGTTCTTTCTCCTTGTGTCTGTATGGTTTTCAGCCAGAAATCTGTTTCCCATATCCCAGAGATGCGCTGATATGTGAAATGGCAATCCTCTGAATTTCTGGAAGATACATGGTGTGCGTCTGTGTGTGTGTGTTTGTGAGCCTGTGTCTGTGTGACTGCATTCATTGTGCAGCCAAATCACATCTAGTGTTGCTTGTGGGGTTATGCCCAATCTTTACAAGGATAGACTACAGATTCTATGTGACACTGACTAGATATAATCTAAGTGAAGGATAGACTACAGATTCTGTGCGACACTGACTAGATATAATCTGAGTCAAGGATAGACTACAGATTCTGTGTGACACTGACTAGATATAATCTGAGTCAAGGATAGACTACAGATTCTATGTGACACTGACTAGATATAATCTGAGTCAAGGATAGACTACAGATTCTATGTGACACTGACTAGATATAATCTGAGTCAAGGATAGACTACAGATTCTATGTGACACTGACTAGATATAATCTGAGTCAAGGATAGACTACAGATTCTATGTGACACTGACTAGATATAATCTGAGTATCAGTGAAAGTCCATGGTGGTCCCCCCACGTTGTTTAACAAACACTTTGCTGCCTCCCTACCCGGGCATAAATAACAGGTAGAGAAGCGTGGTTAGAAAAATATGCTGGTAACTGCAAACTAGACAATATAATTAGCAAGGGATACAAAAGTTCTTTAAGATGCTTTACACAAAATAATTAATTTGTGGCACAACGTCTCACTTGTATTATCATTAAATGTAGTATTGTCACATTTGAGAAAAAATACATCTTGTTTAAGAAATGAATGGTGTGGCTTTAAATTGAGGCAACAAAATAAACAATATAGGAAATGTTATAATTTAAACTTTGATAGCAGTATTGCAGCCAAAGGCAGAAAAGTTTATTCTGTTACACTCATCATACTTAAAATGTAACCAGAAGATTGTGAAATTGCATTGTAAACTTAAATATTTATGTGATGAGGACACATGCAGGATATAAATATTGATTTATGCAGACAAAACAAAATGAATTTGAAACGTTTAGTGATACTTAAAAAAACTACAGAGATACAATACTGTAACTATCTCTCTTCCCTTTATGGTATACACTACTTAAATGTGACCTGTGCTTTTATATAAAGTTGTATCTGGCCCAGTCACATTTGAAAAGTTCTGTGAGACAATATAATGAGCAGAATCAAAGTAAGAGCCAATGACCTACTGCTTATAATTAACAGAATTTAATAAAAAATAAAACATATTCATTTGACAGTGATTGATGTACCTTTGCAATGAATTACAGCACGTGATAACATTAAGGACTTTCTAACACTACTCAAACACAAAAAATAATAAATTCACAAGCAGAAGAAGATACCAACGCAAGTTGTTAGCAGTCAGGTTTATTAATTAGCCCACTCCACTCCTAAGCGTATCTCTTCACAGCATCCAAGATAGTGCATACTTCTAAACAGCATATTTTTAAATATCAAAAAATAAATAAATAAGATAATTTGCATTTTGATAGGTTTTAATAAAAATCTATTTTTCAATGCAGTCCTGAAATTTAAATAAATGTTTAACAATAGAATGAATGCATCATAAAAAAGAACATATTCCATGGTATACATAGTATATCTCTAGGAACTGATTTATATCATATTATCGATTTTCAAAAACTCAAAATTCATATGGTTGAGACCATATGTTTGAGCCTCCGGAAACTTAAATGTAAAAAAAAAAAAAATAATAATAATTTAAGTTTTTGCAAGGGCGGCCACGGTGGTGCAGTGGTTAGTGTTGTCACTTCACAGAAAGAGGTTCTCTGGTTCGATCCTCGGCTGGGTTGCCTTCTGTGCAGAGTCTGCATGTCCTCCCTGTGGTTGCGTGGGTTTCCTGCGGGTGCTCTGGTTTCCTCCCATATCCCAAAGACATGCTGTAGGTGGATTGGACACTCTAAATTGGCCCTAGGTGTGAGTGCGTGCATGTGTGTTCCTTCTGTGGATGGTTGGGCGCCGGGCTGGCAACTCAACACCGTAAAACTCCACTTCCAATCATGAGCAGACAGGTGATCTGCTGTGGCGACCCCTAACCGGGAAAAAGCTGAAAGAAGAAGAAGAAGAATCTAAGTTTTTGCAGAAGGGCAAACCCCACTGTACCCTCCACAGCCCCTGCATATTGTATATGCCAACTCCAAGATTACACTACAGTGAGGTTTCCCAATCCTCACTATACCGTGTTTTACATGGACATGCTTTAATGAGGAATTTACTCTTTTCCCCACTGTAGTGCGATCTCAGAGTTGATATATATAATTTGCAGTGGGTTGGAGGGGTGCAGAGGGGCTTGCCCCTTTGCAAAACTGTAGATTTTTTTTACATTTGAGTTTTCAATAATATATATAGTCACAACCATATGAATTTCAGCTTTCCAAAACTTGATAATATGACATAAACCCCTGAGAACATCCTTGGTCATAAGCTTGACATCAAAACATGCTATAAAATTGATACTTTCTAATGTACTCAGGACTGAAGAGTGTCAGAATACTGGAATACTGATGCAGCACTGGTTTACAGCAGTGACTTTTCATTTGTATGTCCTATTAAAGTGCTTGTACCAGAAAAACAAATACAAAAAGACACGTCAATGCTGATCATAGAGTTACAGATGAAATTATGTGAAGATGTCTGTAAATTTTTTTTAAACAGTTAAAAGTTTGAGAATTGAGAACTGTTAAAGGACTGGGTGTCTATTTGCTACACTAAATGGCATATAAGTGCATTAGTAAAGATGTCTAACGCATGCCATTCAGGATGACACATTAAGGGCAAAATAAATATGTACCAAGAAAATCTGCCAATCTTATTCTGAGTCTCTATAAGAATAATTGGAAGATCCATATAAGAGAAAACAGCTATTACATTTGCAAGGTAAAAGTGCAGTGCCACATTAAATAAATACTTGCTTATGACTTCTGTGATAATGAAGTTAAATCAGATGTGGAAAACAATAATCAGAATAATACATAACGAAATCTTCAATATAACTGCACAATTCACTCTTAAATGGGGTTTTCACAAGTAATATTTGTAATCCCTTTTGCAAGGCAGTGTTTAAAAAAGCTCTGATTTTCATGTATTTGGTAGGAAAAAAGATATTCAAGAAAATGAAAGGGCACATTACTGAAAACTTGCGTAGGTTGATAGGATCATAGGTAAGCACTCGGCTAGCTGCACTTGTGGGCCATTTTAAGCCTAGCCAGTTTCCCTTTTTGTGCTCAAATTAACCTATCCCATTTGATTAGAGATTGGCCTTTCCCATCCCATAATTGATAATTACATATTACTCCAATAAGATTAACTGGCATCACATCCTAGATAGTCTGACGAGACCCATGCATGGCATAAAGCATTTTGGATCTGTTTCTTTCCATTAGGGACAGTAGGTACAGGGGGTCTATATCAGAACATCGAAGTTTTAAAACTTTGAATGTTATAATATCGACCTGTTTTAATCAAAAGCTAAAAATAGTGAAGCTGCAGAACACCGGATTCTTTCCTAGGGAAAGAATTCAGTTGGCCAGTTCTGTGGCTTTGATATTTTCAGCGCTGTGGTGGAGATTTAGGGGTCGGATTCAGGTAAGTGTTTGATTGTGTGGTTGTTAGGATTAGGGCGCGGGTTAGGTGAATTAGGTTTAGGGGCGGGTTAAGTGAGTTAGGGCACGGGTTAGGTGAGTGCGATAGTGATGGACCTTAGGGTTAGGGTTTGGGTTAAGGTAAGTGGATAGATAGTAGTGTATGTATAGTTTAGTGTAGGGTTAGTTGTAGGATTATAAGTGTATGAGTGTGTATTGATGTTTTTTAGGTGTGCTTGTGTTGTGTGTATGTGTTTCGGAATAGCAAATTTTTTCCCAAGGAAAAAATTTGCTGTTCTGAATGTTCGATATTATGTGGTTTAGATATTTTAGGTTCGATGAAATAGTGTTCGCTATTTTTATCTTTCGATAACATGATATAAATGCGGTATAGGGGCAGTCCTGGGGAAAATTTTCTGTTTCCCATCCATAGACCCAAGTTGTGCTTCAGTATGTACAGGGATGAACTTTGTTTTATGTAGATGAGGAATCCAGAGCAGCAGTGCCCTCTACAAGATATATCTGTCCCTCCAAACCATTCTATTCGTGTTCCAGAAGAGGTTTAGATCCCTACACTGATGCCATTTGATATGCTGATGTGCAATAAAATATTTGAAGTAAATCATATGCTGAAATCAGACAGCATCTGATTTTTGTGTTTAAAGTAACATTTCTATATACATAGCATTAAACAGATGCTAGCAGAGAAAACAGCAGCTACATTCAATATAATTTGCAATATTATGTGTAAACATTTCATTTTTCTGTCCTAAAATTTCACTGTTTTCAGTATATTAAATAATTTTTCATGATTAGATTGCATACTGGCAATAGTGTCACTCATTACTTCTGAACTGTATTTCATTCACCTTTAAACTGTGGTTACCTGCTCCTGTGCATCCTCTTGTTGTTTGACGTGTTATTCCTAGATTATAATTCAGCACAGAAATGTTTATGCTTCTATCAAGACCTCTATCTGCATATTTTCTTCAAGCTTGCCAGATTTATTTATTTATTTAACTTTTACTTTGTGTATTCAGGTTTAAATGCTGGCACCACTAATGTATTAATGTGTTTGTAGATCGATGGTCTCCAGAAACACACATGCCAGACAAAACTGGCTATTCCAGTTGTCAACATCAATGACTGATATCTCCATTTTAATTACTATGGATTTGTCTGCTGTCATCAGAGAACAGTACACCACCACCACCCGTTTGTTTTTTGACTGAATGCTCACTTTGAGAACATGTTTAGTACACACACACACACACACACACACACACACACACACACACACACACACTCACACACACGCACACAAGCATATATAGAAATATATGTGCAACTAATCAGATATAAAATTATATCATTAATATTTTCAACATTTCCAAGTAATATCTTTCAGAGTAGTCATCATTTGGCCATAGTTTAACTGTTAGCTGTAGGATCATAGTAAGTTACTAGGCTATTAGCTCTGAGGCCCTTACAAGCTTGGCTAAGAATTTAGCTCATGTTCTGACAAGTCAGCATCTGATGCTCCTGTCAAGCAGGGACACAGGTGGAATCCCAGGGGTTTATTGGCTGTTCCCCATCCAGTTATCCAGGTTGCACTTAAAAAGGGTTAATGAGATACTCTACTTGACATGGAGATGGAGTCTTTTCCACAGAAGAGGAAGTCTCTGTGACACGAATATGTCCCGCCAACAAGTCCTATTGATGCCACAGACCAGGTTGAAGTCATGCGTGTAGGTTACTTGAGTGGAGCTTGACTTGAGGATATGCAGCAGTCCCATTAAGGTGGGGTCTGAAATTGCTTTGTATGTCAGACAGAGGTTATCTCTGAGGCATCTGTGTGAGACTGAGTAGACAGACAGGGCTTTTAGCCTGTCTGTGTAGGGCAGATGTTTGAGGCCACGGATTCTCCTGGTAAGAAACCTCTGTGGTCCCCTCCAGCTGTTGCATGTGCTTTGTGAGGTACATGCCGAAAGGAACATTGTACTCAATAATGGGTCTTATAAGGGAAGAGTACAGGGATGTTATGACCTCCTTCTTCCGGGATGAGATACCCTCACTAATGAGGTGGGTCATGTAGAAAGCTTTCCGTACAATGAAGGTAATATGGTGATCAAAATTCATAGGTTCATAGGTTTATAGGTTCATACTAGGCTATCTGCCCTAGGGCATTTATAAGCCTAGCCAGAGTGTGTTTGGCTTTCGCCACCCATTTTAAATTAATTTTGCTATGCCCTTTTTCGAGGTTAGTATACTGTGCCTCTGTCTAACAGTGACACAGAAGTGATACCCGGGGTAAACCTACGATCTCCCATCCACTCATCAAGATTCCTCTTGAAGAGAGTCAATGAGGGACTCTGCCTAACCTGGACTGAGATTTTATTCCAGAGTGAAGGGAGCCTCTGGGTTATGAATCTGTCCCTCCAGCATGTCCTATTTATTTCAGTGCTGAGGTTCAAGTCTCTCGAGCACGTAGATCGATGGGATTTGGATTTTCTGAGGTGCAGCATGTCCATTAATTCTGGGTTGGACATGGCTTTATACATCAGGCACAGATTGCCTCTGAGCAGGCGGTATGCCACTGAGTAGAGCTGGAGTTTCTTTAACGGGGCAGCATATGGCATCTGTTTGAGCACTTTGATCCTCTTGGTGAGGTACTTTTAGGGTCTTTCCAGTTGCTGCAGGTGTCTGGTAAGGTACATCCCAAAAGGGGCATTGTACTCAATTATGGGCCTGATGATGGATAAGTAAAGAGGCACGATGACCTCCCCTGATCTAGATGTGAATCCCTTCATGATTAGGTGGGCTATATAAAATGTTTTTCTAACCACTTTGGCCACGTGGTTGTCAAATGAGAGATTGCTATCAACTTGGGTCCCCAGGTCCCTAATTACTTCTTCTGTACTTAATGGATTACCACCTATGTGGTAATTTGTGGGCACTTTGTTTTTGCCAAAGGGGATGACTATACACTTTTTGGCATTTAGCTTGAGGCCATGGCTCTGGCACCAGTTGTCTGTTTCTATGAGGCCCTTTTGGAGGATGCTTGTGTCGGCTGGAGAGTCGATTATGGTGCCTAATTTGAAGTCATCTGTGAACTTGGTCAGCCACAGTCCTTCCGTGTTGGCCTGTACCTCCGAGAAATATATACTGAACAAGAGAGGTCCCAGGACTGAGCCTTGTGGGACACCACGTAACTGGTTTGGAGTCTGACATGGCTCCAGCAATTCTAACCATGTGTGTTCTGTCCTTGAGCCAGTTTGCAACCCATCTAGTGACATAGGGGTTTATATTTAAGCTGGTGAGCTTATCTATAATGCCCGAGTGGGGTATTGTATCGAAGGCTTTTGCGAGGTCCAGGTAGGCTGTGTGGACCACCTTCCCCTCGTCAATGGCCTTGGTGACTGTTAAAAAGAAATCGACCAGGCTTAAGAGGCAGGATCTGCCCTTAACAAAGCCGAACTGGTTAGGATCCAGTGTCTGTAGGTCCTGAATATCTTTGAAAATGCTAGACAGGAAACAGCTAGGATAAGTACTCCACCAAGGTACAATAAAGTCATAAAACTCCACAAAGAAATGGTGAAGCAACCAAGGCACAGAATGTCCTAGTTTAAACACAGTCCAAGGATAAATAAAAGGTAGGTAAAATCCAAGGTAAATTTATTCACTCAGGTAAGCGCTTTCATGATACACATATCACTTCTTCAGACCTTCAATATCTTTATTTATGAGGTCCATGATGATCCTTTCCATAGCTTTTCAGACCAAGCTAGTCAGGCTTATTGGGCGATAGTTTCCAGGATCCGTTGAGGCACCACCTTTGTGGAGAGGGACCACTGTTGCTGTATGCCACTCTTTGGGTACAAATCCTGTAGTAAGGCTGAGAGCACTCTGTTGGGATAGATATTTGCCCTTTTGGTGGGGGGGGGGGGGTTTGCACTGAGCCTGTCAGCTAGGATGTTGGCAATGTCTGTTGGTTCGATGTATTTTTTGTCATTTTGGAGTAATTCTGAGCATATCTGGGAATTCCCACCCAGGTTCCTAACATAACTAAAGAGAGCCTTGTGATTATCCTTAGTGTCCTGTGCAATTTTTCTCTCGAAGCTGGCCTTAGATGATTTTATGAGTGCCTGTAGTTTTTTGCTAATACTGATCAGGGATGCCTTCCCTTTTTGGGATTTTGCTCTATCATGTAGTAGCTTCCTCCTTCTATTGTATAGTTTGTTTATGGCTGGGGTCCACCAGACAGGACATCTGCCTTTGGAGGATTGGGTCTTGGTTTTATTTGGGATTGCATGATCCATGCATTCCTGAAGGTGTTCATAGAATGCGTTTATAAAGGATTCTGCGGTCTGGGCCATATTTCCCACAGGCTCGGGGGCTTTGAAGGATTCCACCTTGGTTTTGAGGAGTGTGAAATTTGCTTTAGAGAAGTTTTTCACTGTGGTTTTCTGGGCAGGGGTGGGGTCAGGATGTGAATATCCAGTGAGTTTAGTTTATGGTCTGATCTTACCAGTGAGGGATACACTTCTGGTCTGGAGCATAGAGTCCCCATGTTGGTGATGATCAGGTCCAGTATGTTTTCCCCTCTTGTGGGAGTGGTAACAAGTTGTTCCATAGCATTTGAGTTTATAAATTCTAGGAACCTTTGGGCTAGAGTGTTGGAGCTAGAGTAATGCTCCCAGTCTATGTTTGGGTAGTTGAAGTCGCCCAATATAATGGTGTTTGGAGAGACCTTCATATTTTCCAGTGTTCTCAGGAAGGCCGAGTGGGGTTCCTGGGTTTGGGAGGGTGGTCTGTAGCAGGCTATAAACTGGAAGGCAGTTTTACCCACTGTTAGTTGCACATGGATAGTCTCTGATGCTTCGTGCTATACCACCAACTTGGAGGTGTGGGTATCTTTGACGAATATTGATACTCCCCCTCCTTTTGTGGTTCAGTCCAAGTTTTGGGGACAAAAATCATGGTATGAGGTATAACCTGGTAGTGCTGGGGTGCTCTCGGGATCCTTGAACCAGGTTTCTGTTACTGCACAGATATCGATGTTCTCCATGCTAAGGAGAGTTTTGAATGCATGCATCTTGAGGTTTAGACTTCTGGCATTGAGTAGCATTACTCTTAGTTTCTTATCCCTTGTGATACCTATGGAGGTGGGTTTGTCTTTTGAGCCTTGCCTAAAAAAGGCACTATGGGGGAAGCAAGAGCCTTTGCCAATATCCAAAAGCCCAGCGGTGACAGGTGCAAGCCGTCCCTAGTGAAGCATCGTGGCTTGTCGAGCATGTCATCCCAGGCTGACAGGCATTGGATCCCCTTTGAATGACACCAATACTTAAGCCAATTGTTGAAATTGATCATCTTGTCTTCATATTGTGGCATCATTCTTGGTGAGGGTAAGATGCTACTCAAGGTCAGGGTCATACCAGCCTGGGCTACATGCTCAGAGAGCTCCTCTATGTCTCTTTTCATGTAGTCCAAGGAGATACGTCTCAGGTCATTCACACCAGCATGGACAATGACTGAGTCATATTTGTACTTACCTTGGAGTGACCTGAGTGCTTGTGTTATGTGGCGGATCCTAGCGCCCAACAGGCAGCTCACCGTGACCTTCTCCTTGTTCAGCCTGGTGAGCGGGACGTCAGTGTGCCTGACAATAGAGTCACCTATTACAAGTGTATCAGGTGTGTTGTTTAACCTTAAGGGCTGTGACTGTTCGGCACACTGGCTTTGTGAGCTATGTGTTGCACGTGTTTTGTTTTGGGGTAGCAGTTGCTTGGGTGTCTGCTTTGGAGGTCTCTGCTGCTTAGGCAGATTTTTATTTAAAGTCTCCGAGTATGTTTTTGTGTGTTTATGTGTTTGGTTTACTGTCATGGTAGGTCTATGTGAGACTGGAATTGTAGTGAGTGTGGTTTCCTTCCCCTCCTGACTGGTTACGCCAGTACTGAGTTGAGAGAGCTTAGCCTCCAGTTAGGCTATATGGTTGCATCTCTCACATGTGTTGGAATTTGTTGGGAGGAGGAGAGGGCTGTCTGTGTACATGAGGCAGTTGTAACATTGCCTCAAGATTCCCAGATTCACAAGCTGGGTCGGAGAGGAGATTGACAACTGACCTTTGGACATGCTAGAATAGTATTTTGAATTCCTTTATAATTGAAAATAAGGGCCAATGGGGAACAAGGTACTCACGTTGAGTTTGTGAGGGTCTAGTGCTTCTAATTTTTTAGTGCTGACTTATATAATTGCTTTAGTGAGGAAGTGCCAGGTAACTTAAATGCAATGTGTTACAGGTAACTTAAAATGACAAACAGTAACTTTCTTGCAAGTGAAACAAGGAAATAAGTACAGTAAGCAATGCAGATATCACTAGGGATCCACATAAGCACTGAAACGCCGTGTTTTAGGTGGAATTAGTGTTTCAGAGAAATAACAAGCAAACAAACAACAAACATACAAACAAAGTTAGATTCAGCAGGCCTGGATCTAGTCTATGCTACAGCAAACAAGGTATACTAATTTCAGTAAGAAACAGTTCAAATATGCAGGCACTATAAGCCTTTAACCAGAAATTCCCAGCTCAGAAGGGCAGAGTCCAGCCTCTCCTCCCACAAGAGTGCAGACCACGAACCTTCTTAATGTAAAATAACTGGCCTGAAGCCCAAGTGCATAAACCAGAACTAATACACTTTTAGAATAACAGACACTGAGCCCTCAATCAGCAGTTCCCAACTTAGAAGGATGTAAACTACCTGTCCTGCCACCACAGTGCAGGCCACAAACCTTCCTAATGTAAAACAACTGGTCTGAAGCCCAAGTGCTTAATCCAAAAGACTTAGAATGATAGCTACACTTTAATCAAGTTACTACCAAGCAGTAATAAATACAATTGAATACTTTAAAGAATGCCTGGATTAGTACTCAAGTTTTACAAACAAAGCTAGATTCAGCAGGCCTGGATCTAGTCTATGCTACAGCAAACAAGGTGTACCAATTTCAGTAAGAAGCAGTTCAAATATGCAGGCACTATAAGCCTTTAACCAGAAATTCCCAGCTCAGAAGGGCAGAGTCCAGCCTCTCCTCCCACAAGAGTGCAGACCACGAACCCTCTTAATGTAAAATAACTGTCCTGAAGCCCAAGTGCTTAAACCAGAATGAATACACTTTTAGAATAACAGACACTGAGCCCTCAATCAGCAGTTCCCAACTTAGAAGGATGTAAGCTACCTGTTCTGCCACTACAGTGCAGACCACAAACCTTCTTAATGTAAAACAACTGGTTTGAAGCCCAAGTGCTTAAACTAAAAGGCTTAGAATGAGTTACACCAAGCAGTAATAAATACAACTGAGTACTATTAAGATGACGCAAAAGCAAAATAAAGTAGGAAGAAACACAAATACAGTAAAAGCAGATACATTTTTTTTCAGTCTGTTATCAACCTGGGTACCCAAGTCCCTCACAAATGATTGCATGCTTGGGACCTTGTTATCAATGTGATAATTTGTGGGGATGTCACGTTCCTCAAAGGGGATGATGGTGCATTTTTTGGCATTCAGTTTAAGGCCATGTTTCTGGCACCAGTCTTTTGTGTTGGTGAGACCCTCTTAGAGGATATCCATATCACTAGAGGAATTGATGACATCTCCCAGCTTGCAGTCATCTGCAAGCTTCGTCAGCCATAGCCCACTGGCTTTGGCCTGTATCTCAGAAAAGTATATCTCAAACAACAGAGGCCCCAAGACTGATCTCTAAGGTACACCACTTGTTAGGGGTCTACTACTTGAGGTGGCTTCCCCTATTTTGACCAGGTGGGTTCCATCAGTGAAGCAGTTAGCTATCCATCTGGTAAAATAGGGATTGATGCCTAGTTGAGATAATTTATCTAGTATACCCAAATGGGGAATAGTATCAAAGGCTTTAGCCAGGTCAAGGTAGGTGGTGTGCACCGTCTTCCTCTCATCCATGGCTTTGGTGACTGTCTCAAAGAAGTCAACCAAATTTAACAGGCATGACTTCCCCTTGACAAAACTAAATTAAGTGAGATTGAGTGTTTGGAGGTTGCCAATGTCCTTGTTAATGAGGTCCATGATAATCCATTCCATAGCCTTGCAGATCAGGCTATTTAGGCTGATGGGACTATAATTTCCTGGATCAGTGGACGCTCCACCTTTGTGCAAAGGGATGACAGTCACTGTACTCTACTTGGCTGGGATGAACCTGGTATTCAGTATTTGGTTGAATAGGGTGCCTAATGGTGCTGCAAGTTCCTACCTGATTTCATGTAGGTTGCAGCCTGGGATGTTATCAGATCCCATAGAGACTGCATTTTTTACCTTTGAGAGGGCAGTGATCACTTTCTTCCTAGAGACAAGGAGAGGGAGGAAGGGCAAGTGTTGAGGATGTCCTGATTTAGTGATGGGGGACAGAGAGGTGAAGTTTTCACTAAATCTGTCTGCCAGCAGTTTGGCTATATTTACGGTGTTCGTGTATGTGGTGTCCTTGACCACTAGTTCTGAGCAGATCTGAGTGCTTCCTTTGAAATTGCAGACAGATGTGAAGAATGCCTTATGATTGTCTTTAGTAGATGTGGCCATTTTGGACTGGAAGTTTGCTTTGGAGGATTTCACTAGTGCTCTTATTTGCTTGTTTAGGTTAATGAGAGACTGCTTCCACTTAGGCACCTGCTCCTTCTTAGTCCTGGACAGCAATTTTTTTCCTTTTATTATAGAGTTTATTTACTGCAGATGTCTACCAGACAGATTTACTCTTCCTTGAGGAGGAGGATTTTGCGTGCCAGGTATTCCTGATTCCATGCAGCTATATAATTGCTCATATAGTACTTTAATGTAGGTTTGATTATATGTGCCAGTTCCTATGGAGGGGGAGGGGGATGTCAGACTTTTTATACCTTCCCTCAGGAGGATGTTCATCTCTCCACTTTCTTCATATATTATATCATTTACATGCAACTGAAAAAAGTACATTATGCTGTTCCATTATTAAGTACGTTATTAACTACATATGTAGCCACGACTTGTTTGACTGTGGCTGCCACGTACTCAAAATGTGATTTGGGGTACTATGCTGATCTTTAGATGCATACTTCACATGTCTGTCATGCTTGAAGTATGTTAGGAAAGTCCATAACCTTGTGTTAGTGAATCATTTTTTTATCACCAGGACATGGTTCCATACAGATGTTCCCTCTATCACTGTTCCCCCAAAATGGGGTGAACGTACGTGAACTACTCATTCCAATTTCATTGCTTGATACCTCCAACATGAAGGCTCATTAATTAATAGCAGATAAATATAGCAGCATAAGCAATGCCGAAAAAAAAAAAAAATCAATGCCATAAGGACAGTGTTCAAATACTCACAATAGACCCTGTCCTTATAAAGTAAGGCATCTTCTGTGTATGACTGTACCAAAAGCATTGATTTTATTTAGTGTGTAAAATTCATCTTTCAGCTTAGAGCTGCTTAGTATCAGCACAGTAACCTGAGAGGCAGGGCTCTATAGATTATATGATGAGTGTTTAGCCACACTAGGTTACTGTTATGACGAAAAATGTGTTTTGAAAATGCTTCAGAAATAAAATTCCTTCTAACATGAAAACTGAAATTCTCCTTAATTTTGAAATATCTTTACAGAAAGCAGACTATGCTTTTAGGTCTTGGAAACAGGGAGTCCTGTAGCAGTGTATGACATGAATTTATATGGCTGGGAGGCGGTGTTAGGTCTACAGAAGGAGTGGCTGGAAGAGTACATGTGTCACGGCCTCTTTGCTTCTATTTTAGAATGCAAAAATAAGGTGTAGCTCAATTTAAAATGCTATAACAAGACACATGGATGTTACTAGTATATCAAGTTGTGAACTAGCAGGTGTGACTGGATGCACCAAAGTATGATTTAATCTGGATTTGTGTGTTAGGGAAGTGAAGAGGATTAATGCATAAAGTAACACTGGCAGGACAGAATAACCTGAAGGCAGCTTACATTGCACAGAACACATTACAGTTGTGAAGTTACATCTGAGATTATGTGATACTAGTCTTTGTGGATTAGAACAGTGGAAAGCACTTCCCTGTCTCTTTATCTCATTCTCAAAGGGTATCCGTGTTCTAACACATACCCTGAAAGCAACTTCTTCAGCTTATTACTTCTTCAAGCTATCTGTCAACTGGTGGTGACTTGACCTTCACTGGTCATAGTATGCATGGCATCACGTTTTCTAAAAATCCCTTCTTTGTAGTGGTGAGACCACATTGTGAAGCAAACATATTTGTGGGCCCAGTACAACAAAAGCAGAAAAGCATACAGCCATCATCTTAACTGTAAGGATATGTTACTGGTTCTTAATTTGTTTGTAGTTTATGTACTTCCTAAGCATATAACCTAATATATACAACTGTCTTTGCAGAGAAGAGTTCTTTGAGAAGCTCATGCAAAAATGTTTGAATGTTATTACTTTATAATTCTAACATAAGTATTACATGCTTGCATTAATAAGAGCAAGTGTTGAAGAAATATTTTAAAACTTTGGATGCATCTGTGGTACAGACGGGTTATGCTTTTAAGCAGCTCAGGTCAGCCTTGACTGCAGATGTATTTTAATGCTGAATATATGTTTGTACTGTCTCATTGCATACAACTGTAAAAGGGAAAGACTGCAAAATAGCCTTTAATGGGAGAAGTCAGAAGTAAATTATTTTAAAGGTCAAATTTCATGATGCTTGTATCTTTCAGACTAGTCAGATTAAGTGAACAGAGCGTGTGTCTCTAAGGGTTGTTGCAGTTTGAAACAAATACCATTTTGAATGGACGGGCAGTTGATTACCTTGTGATTGTGACTTTTCCTTGAAAAACATAAGTACAAACTGAGCTTGTTTCTGTCAGGACATGTGGCTTAAACATACTACTTGTCTGACCTTAAGCTTTAAATTCTTTGTTCTTGGAGGCAAACTTGAGATATACTTGCAGTACATTACGTGATGGTATCTCTCAGAAAAAGCTAACAGGGAAGGCAGCGTCGTGCATGCTAATCTCAGGCCCAGCTGTCTAGTTGCTGCTTAATTATTCAGTGGCATTAGTTTACCAGGTTAGTCTAACGGGGTCTGAAAATACCCTTTTTCAGCAGAGGCCCAGGGAGAATGCTCCAGTACAAAAATACAATTTACAATTGGATGGATGGACTTGTTGAGAGTTTTAAAACAATACAAAGTCTTTAAAGATAACAGTATAAAGTTCAAAAGACAGAAAGGCATATATAATTCTGTACAATATAGTTTTAAACAACAATGAAATACAGTGTAGTTCTGTGATAATGTTATAACACCGAATGGTGAAACGATAATTATACTAAGTTAAAGCAAAAAAACGAGGAGCCTAAAATATAAAGTGAAAAAAAAGTTGTATTGACTACAGTATATAACTTAATTGTAAAAAAGCTGAGACACATGTTGGTAGGCTGACAGTAGGAAAGGCAAGAAAAAAAACGAAACCAGGAAAGGTAAGTGAAACAAATACTAACATTGAAAAAGATAAGTGAAAAGGACAAATGTAAGTTAGAAGCAGTGAGTGGTAAAAGGGAGGAGAATAAAGGATGGTAGAGTGTACTATCTGAATCTGGTCTGTAAATGTGCCTAACACTAGATGAAGAAAACAGGACAAAATATTATAATTCATTAGCAGGAAGTAAGCATGTGTCTTTTTTCCCCTCTGTAGTTAACGTTCCCAACTAGCAGTGGCAGAGAGAATGATCATGTTAATTTCAGTGGAGGAACTGCCCCAAGCTAATGTCGTTTCTTCTTGTGTTGTTCATCTCAATTGATTGCTTATAGCAAGCTGGCAGCCTGAGTCTGTTCAAACAGAGCCTACCAGTGGGTGGTTTGTTTATTTAACTCATTTTTTCTAATGACCTCAGTGCTATAAGGGAATTAAAATCAGTGTAGCAATGGCTCATTATTTCACTTGTATGTGCGTTTCCACATACTGCTACTTTATTTAATCATTTTTAACTACATTATGGTACTGTGTTTTAGGCCTGTGATAACGGAATGCTGCATGATATTCAGGAATATTATCTGTCAGAATGACAAACTGGATGTTGAACTAAATGAGCTAATTATGTAATTGATAATTAAGGATGTCATGAAAGACATGAATAAATTATGCATCCTGCCCCACCTAAAGGTGAATGATGAAGTGACAGGAATGCTAACTTTCTTTAAACAATATATTTTACGTCTGTGCTGTACTTATCTGATTCATTGTGAATACTGTTTACTGTCTAGGTCTGTTGTGTACCTAACTGATACTGGTGCATTTATTCAAAACATTTCTATGTGGCATATGCATGTTCTCTCCATGAAACCATAGTTTATCTCTGACTACTTTGGCTTCTATCTTCCTCTCCTAACCATGCTTATTGATTGCCTTCTGAAAGAATCTATATTTATTACATTAACCTTTTCTTTTCTGGGACAGGCCATAACTGAAAAGAGTGCATGTTGTCTTTGTCACATAGTCTGTCATGAATACATTCAATTAAATAAAAAAAAAACACTCAGATAGATGGTAATTTATTTGATATAGAAGATTCTAAAGTGGAAATAATGTAATGTGATGTAATTAATGTATTGTTTTTTATTCTTTTACTAAAGCATACGTGGAAACGTGAAAATGCTGATAGAAGATTACTAGCTTATTTCAGAGTCTACTGTTGGTGTTTCTGCTTTCAAAACAGTTTTCTCTACTCTTTCATTGCTCCATCAATTCTTTAATAGAATGAGAAATAAGAAATTCACTGGGTATCTCTGGACACATGCAATGATGTATGCTGTATCATTTTCTTTGACAATGTGGTTTGTGGCCCAACAACTTTAAATAAAAAAAAAAAGTATTTCCTCAAGACAGCCTTGAATCAATGCCTTCTAGATGCAATAGACCTCCACAGGCCAATCTCTCTCACTCTCTTTTATCTATAACTTCACTCCAGCTATTGCTCAGGTAATGATTTTCAGTGATGTCCCCAATTTTGACACAGATTTTAGGTCTGTCCCTCTTTATCCTTCTCAAAACTGGTGACTGTTGGAGAAAAGGTGGTAACTCGCACTTAACAAGTACTGATAGTATTTAAAGTTGTAAACTTCTTTTACTTCAGAAAATGTGTATTAATTCACATTCTCCTAGTCTGCCAATGCCTGAAGTTAATAGTGTTATTATTTTAAAAGTGTCCCTGATTGTCCCTGATTATTTCTAGATTTCCCCTGATTGGTTGAGAGTTATGATGGACAGGTCTCATTTTGATTTCCATTACTAACATGCAGTGAATTTCTTCATATGCATTCGGCCTTGATCTGAAGCAGTGTGCTGAACTGCAAGGTCCTTTACCAACTACCTTACAACTGCATGTGTATTTCACTGCTTGTTTGCCGATTGATGCACATATTGAACACCAAGTAGTTTATCCAGAATCACTCCTGTTACAAGACCTGAGCAAATTGCCATCTTGATAATGACTTTGATCTGACTAATTTAAGTGGCCCCATCAATTAGCATGTCAGTTTAATGACAAGCAATTTCAATGCTTGGCTTCCAAAAAGACTGACTTTGCAGTCATAGCACATTGTTTGGTCTCAACATACTTGCATTGGAATAAACAATATAATGCCAGCACCTATGGCCCAGTGCTTAATTCTAATATCAAAGCATGTTCCAGTGTCGTGAACTACATATGTCTGTATCAAAGCAAATTCTCTAGTAGAAAAAACACTAATCTGGCAATGGTTTGCATGGACTCATGATCTCAATAGTTGCTGCATACAAACCCTGTTGCATATTACATATATGTAATGGAACAGAATAGCTGTAAAATGTAAATTTGTAAGCAATATTTATAGTAATATATACAGGTTATTTCATTTACCATTTCACTGATCAGCTGTGGATCTTACAACAGGATCAACAGCAGAAATGTTCCCCAGCAGAATTTAGGAGAAACCTATTATTACTTGAAGAGTAATTCAGTTGACTAGATTCACCAAGAGGTGCACAGCAAAGGGTACCTTATAAGTCACTGAGACCTGTTTATTTCCTAATCACTGTACATCCCTATCACCAGCTGAAGCCTTTGCTGGCTAGAATGACTAAGAACATTATTTGTCATTTAACTATCAGAAAATAGTCACATGCTTACTGCCCACAAAAACTTTTCAGTTGCAATCAATGTGGCGATTCATTTAAATATGTGTAAAAAACAACAAAAACATTTCTTGATTGCTGATCAGTTGACTTTTGCCTACAAAAAAATAAAAAAAGGAAACAATGTGGCCTAAGAAGGTCATGATACCATCTAAATAACATTATTTTATGTCATCATCATCATCATCATCATCATCATCCCCTTTTTCCCATTTACATGGGGTCGGGGTATCGTATTAACTGTTGCCAACTCTCTCGATTCAGTGCCACTCTCCTGCCTTCTTCAACACTCATGCCTGACTGCCGCAGATCTTCTTTCACACAATCCATCCACCTCTTTGCTGGATGCCCTCGCTTCCTCTTACCTTCTTCCTGTCTGTCCCAAATCTCCCTCACCATATTGTCTTCTGCTTTTCTACACATGTGCCCATACCATCGTAATCTGTTCTCTTTGATCTTTTCTGCAATTGGAGCTACTTTGGCTTCTGCTCTTATGTCCTCATTTCTTTGTCTGTCCCACACTGTGCATCCTACCACCTTTCTCAGGCACTTCATTTCCATCACCTCTAGTTTCTTCAACTGTTCTGCCTTTACTGCCCAGGTTTCTGTATCATACAGTAGTACTGGTCGCACCACTGTCTTGTACACCTTACTTTTCAGCTTCTTTGGCATTCTTCTGTCATATACTACACCTGATACTCTATGCCGGTTGGCTGCAGCCCCTCTGATTCTAGCTTTGACCTCTTCATTCAGACTACCCTTCTCCTCAACCACCCCTCCCAGATACTTGAAGCTGTTTACCTGTTCCACTATCTTCCCATCTATCTCTATTCTCAGCTTCTTCTGATTTCCCCAATCTGCTGCCATTACCACTGTCTTATCTGTGCTCAGTTTCATCCTATGTGCTTCAGATTTGCATTCCATTCTCCTATCCTTTGCTGACATTCTAGATCAGAGTCTGCCTGTACTGCTACATCGTCTGCATACAGCAGCTTTGTTGCTCTGACCCCTCCAACCTGTTTGCTGATGTAGTCCATTACCAGTATGAACAGCAGTGGGCTCAGAGCTGAACCCTGGTGTACACCCACTCCCACTGGGAACCCCTCAGTGAGGCCAAACACTGTTCGTACTTGAGTCACTGGGTCCTTGTACATAGCCTGTACTAATTCTACCAATGTTTCTGGGACTTCAAACCACCGCAGTACTGACCAGATCAGCTTTCTTGGGACCTTGTCATATGCATTCTCCAAGTCGAGGAAAGCCCAGTTTGACTCTCTCCTCTTCTCTAGTTTCTTCTCAAGTATCTGTCTCAATGCAAACATCAGGTCAATTGTGCTGCATCCTGATCTGAATCCGAACTGTTCATCTCCCATCTTACATTCTACTATTCTGTGTATCCGTTTATCAATCACCCTCTCCAGAACTTTCATGCAATGTGGTAGGAGTTTGATGCCTCTGTACTGTCCACAGTTGTGGATGTCCCCTTTGTTCTTGTACACTGGCACGAGTATGCTTATTCTCCAGTCATCTGGAATACGCCTTTCTCTCCACACTGCAATTAGTACCCTCAGGAGCCATTTCTCCCCTAGCTCACCCAGCATCTTTATCATATCTGCTGTGACCTCATCTGAGCCTGCTGCTTTCCCTGACTTCATTTTCCTTAGTGCTGCTCTTACTTGTTCTAAGCTGGGCTCCTCTTCTACTCTCATTGTAGGCTGTTTCTGGGGCAGTACCGCTTCTGTGGGGTTTTCTTCATTCAGAAGCTGCTGGAAATACTCCTTCCATCTGCCTTTGAAGTCCTGTGGGCTGGTAAGCAGGGTGTTGCTGGAATCTCTTATGAAGGGTGTCTGACTATCTTCTTTATCTTTCTGTCTTTGCCTTGCAACCTGGTATAGTTTCTTTGTGCCCCTTACTATGTCACTTTCCAGAAGCTGATAGAGTGCCTCTGATGCTCTATTCTTTGCTATTGCAACTTCTTTCTTAGTTTCTTTGTTAGCCAACCAGTAGTCCTTCCTAGCTTGGTCAGTCTTTTCAATCTCCCACTTCTTCCTGCACTCCTTCTTTCTTTTGATTACTTCCTGCACTTCTGCATTCCACCACCAGCTTTCCTTATGTACCTTATTTCCATACCTGGCTCGGCCACATATCTTTTCTGTAGTCCTACCACATGCTGTTTTAGGCTGCCATTCTTCTTCAGCTCCACCTATTTCCTCCTCTTCTTGGGGTGCTAGAGCCCTGAGTAATTCCTTGAACTGCTGTACTTTCTCTCCAGTCAACTTCCAGGTCTTCAGCCTGGTCTCTGTTGACCTTAGAGCCTTCTCTGACCACTGCTTGCAGCTGATTGTGGCAACTACTGGTTTATGCTGTGAACCAACTGTTTCACTGGGGATGACTTTGCAATCATAGATTCTACCCCAGTGCCTTTTCCTTACTAGGAGGAAGTCTACCTGAGTTGCATGTTGACTACTCTTGTATGTGATCTTGTGACTGTCTCTCTTTCTGAACCATATGTTGGCTACTATCAAGCCATTTGCCAGACAGAAGTCTAGAATGGCTTCTCCCTCTTTATTCCTATTGCTCCACCCATGTGGACTCAGGCAGTCCTCATATCCTGTTCTGTCTGTCCCGATATGTGCATCTAAGTCAACCATTATCAACACCAATTCATGTTGTCCTGCTTTATCTAGTAGGTCCTGCAACTGCTGTCTGAATGCACTCTTTTCCTCACTATCACAACGATGCTGTGGGACATAGGCTGAGATTATGAATACTGTCCTATCATTACACTGGAGTCTGATTGCCATGAGTCTGTCATTAATTCTGATGATATCCCTCACTGACTTCTGAAGCTTCTGTCTCACCACAATTCCTACACCATTTCTAGCCTGTCCACCACCTGAGTAGTAGAGTCTGTATCCCAAGCCAAGTGGCTTTGTTGCACTGCCCTTCCATCTCATCTCTTGGATACATAGGATGTCCAGCCTCCTCCGTATCATCATGTCATCCACTTCTAAGCTGCGTCCTGTCAATGAACCTACAATAAGCGTAGCAATTCTTAGTTCATGTTTGGCAGGTTGGTTGGTTTTATGTCCAGCTTTCACTCAACAGAGCTATCCCAGGTAACCCAGGCTGGGCAACTAGACACTGGCCAGCCAGTAGCCTATTGACCCAGGGCTGCTGGGCTTTTATGGCAGGCACACACTGGCCAATAGGGGCACATATACCCCTCCCACCATTAGCATGGGTCCCTGGCGTGGGTCAGAGAGTAGGCTGGGTCCTCAACCCACTTATCACCGGTAACTACCCATGCCCATTTTTTGGCGACAGTCAACATGACCGAATCACCTAGAGCCATATTTTACACCATCGAGTGGCTAGCCCTGCCACGGCATGCAGTTTGTGATCCGTGTTCTCCTATCTTGAGGATACTGCGCACCACAATAGATGCCCAAAGCGGTTGGTCTTTTTACAGCTCTTCTCCCCATTGGGCACCATGTAGAGTCTGTGCTGCTGCCCACAGCTCCGTTCATTGGTGAGTTTGAGATGGAAACACTCAGCATGTTTTTCAAACATGGGAGAAACCCTATGGAGACACAGAGAGAACATGCAAACTCCAAACAGGCATTAGTCAGAGGTCAGGATCGAACCTTGTACCTTGTGCATTGGAGGCGAAGACCTTAACCACTAAGCCATCTGGTTTTATGTCTGGAACATTAGTTCTAAATGGGGAATGGCTATAGCTACAGATATCAGTCACAAACACCTAGTGGTGAAAATTCTTCCTCCATATATGTGTAAAGTCCAACATTGGGATGATCTATATATTGCATTATAGCTGTCTCATGACGTGGCAGCTCAAATCATTTGGAATATTACTCATCTTCATGCCTTGAGGTAACAGCTGTTTTGTAACTGCAATTGTCTATAGCTACTTGCTAACTGTGCCTCCTAATGCCTGTGCAGATGATAACAGTCATGCTTATTGTCATTTTTTTTTCTTAAAAATGTCTGATACCATGAACTTTTAGGGCCTACATACATCTGCATGCCCTGATTTGTTTCATAAAGACAACTGTAGCTTTCGGGCATCAGTTGTACTCTGAGCACTGGCTTTATATGATGGCATGTCATGGTATATAACTTTGCATCTGATATTGACATATTGCTTGTGAGCAGGAATACCTTAAGGAATGATCCCTCATATGATGATTTCCTTCCTTTAACACTCCAGCTTTATGTTCAGGTAATGTGTTCCTTTGCTGTTGGTGTTCACCTATCTACAGTTCTTAGTTTAGACCTTCTATACCTTGGTGTGGAAGTCCACAATGCTTTGATGTTATTATATTAAAGCATGACTGCACACATAGCAACCAAGTGGGTTACCTAACTAGTCAACAAGTTCTAAATGGATGAAGCTTCAACTCACTGACATAACTAACTGACTTTCTAATCCCTTGTTGATTTGTTTCTAAAGAAAATAACTGCCACTGTGCCACTATAGTCTCTGTTTGCACTTACATTGATAGTGTGTGGTCTTTTCCCCATGTTTGCACAGTCATGAAGTTGGTATTTATCTCCAGCTTTCTCCCTATACATATATATATATATATATATATATATATATATATATATATACATATATGTGTGTGTGTGTATCTATACATTTATATATTAATTGGATCCCTATCATATAATTAAAGTTTCAAAACTTCAAAACTGATATGATTGAAGTTTTGAAACATTGAACATTTTTAATGGAGATCGTAGTACAGAGCGGATCATGAAATGTATCCTTTTCCTTAATGTAGTGTGATCTCAAAGTTGGTATATTCAATTTGCAGGGTGTGTAGGGGTGCAGGGGTGCTTGCACCCCTGCAAAAATGTAAAAAAAGTTTCTGTTTTTTTTTTCTTTTATGTTTGATGTTTCAAGACTTCGATCATATGGTCTTGATCATATGAATTTCAAAGTTTTGAGACTTCAATATATATATGGTTTACTATAAAAATTTCGAACCGCACTCCGTCGACTGTGCTATCGCCGAACATGGAAGTTCGAAAACAGGAATGTTGAAGTAAAAAAAAAACAATCTAGGAATGGGTTTTAACATGGGTCGAGGTAGGGGAGATGTTTGTAGTTCGGAATAATACTGAACACCTACCTCGACCCATGTTAAAACCCATTCCTAGATTGTTTTTTTGACTTCGACATTCCCGTTTTCGAACTTCTGTGTTCGACGATAGTACAGTTGACGGAGTGCGGTTCGAAATTTTGATAGTAAACCATATATATATATATATATATATATATATATATATATATATATATATATACATGTGTATGTGTATGTACATACATATTAAAATACACACACACACACACACACACACACACACACACACACACACACACACACACACACACACACACACACACACACACACACACACACACACACACACACACACACACACACACACACACATAAAAATAGATAGATAAATATGCAAGGGGAATGTAGGAGTGAAGTCTGCCACATGAGGGTTTAGGAAACATAGACCCCCCCCAAAAAGCATCTTTTCACAGGGTTGAAGTGATCATTTTTATACCCCCCAAAAAAATTGTCAAACTTAGAGAGATTTACAAACATAAACCATGTCAGATTGCTTATATACTTCACAGCATTTTGTGTGTGTCCAGACAGCAGATATTGGAATTCAAAAAACAATTTTTTTCAATCACAGTCTTGCTGAGGCTGTATGCTGACTGCAGTCTTTCTCTACAGGTAACTGAGCATGGTATAATGTTATCATCAGTGAGATCTCTAGAGATTACATAGTGTAACATGAGTCTGTGTTACAGTCATATCTGAGGTTGTGTGTATTCATAGTTTATCTTATATGCACACATACACACACACACACACACACACACACACACACACACACACACACACACACACACACACACGTGCTGACTTTTGTAATATTCTTTGTAAGTAACCTATTCCTTAGAACACATATTCACAACATCCATGTGATAATGCTGTGATTATTCAAGATCTGTTGAACACATGATCTGGTAGTTAATTGAAAGACATAACTTCCCCTCTGGTTGATGTATCATGACTGAGAAGGTGTGGATGGTGCTAAGCTTCATAGAACAATTGCATCACTGGATGACATTTGGCAGGAGCTCATGGGAACTTATTTTTATGATGCATAACAGACAAAAATTTGTCCAGCATGCAAGAGGTGGCAGACACTCCTATTGTAATACATATATATATATGTATGTGTATCAGGGACTATATGAATGAAAGTTCATATAATCAATCGCTCTAATGAGCAAAAATCCCAGAAAGTGAAAACAATATTGTGGGGGGTTGCGTCCCCCACACCTCCCTCTAAATATATATTCCAACTCCGAGATCACAATGCAGTGAGGAAAGGGCAAATACTACAATTTTCACTGTACTGTGATCCCACAACATGCATCTCAATTTCCGGGATTTTCACTCATTAGAGTGATCGACTATATGAACTTTTGTTCATATAATATAGACCTATGTATCACCTGAAGCAGCAATAGCTTTTCTACAAAATGAGCTACTGAAAGACAAAAAGTATGTAATAAGATCATGTAGTATCAGAAGGGGGTGGAGGTATGGAGGATTGCACAACAGTAAACAATAAACAAAGTTTACCTGAGTACAAGCTAACAACTTTTTCACTTCTTGTGGTTACACCTAGCCAAGTCAAGCCAGAGCCATCTCTCCCAATACCTAGCAGAAGCATGAGAAATATAAATGTCGCTTACTTACATTCTTATGGTGAAAAGTTTTGAAGTCCTTCTAAAAGATGATAATGGTGATAAAGAGGGGCAAAGACTTATGCACATGGCTGACCTCCCTCTCCTATCATTGCTAAGCAATCCGCTAATGCAGTTTATCCAGGTATTCCTAATAACATAATCAAAAGAGGCCATGAAGCAGTCAGAGGGTAATAAATCATAGTTCTGGGAGAATAGTGAAACTGTAAGAGTGGTACAACTGACTCTGAAGGACACAATATATGCATTTTTCTGAGTCCTGGTATGCCAGGACAACAGAACTGGCTGAGCAAATACATTGGGGTTTCTTCACAAGCACAGAGCAACCAATGCCTAGACTTGTATTTTTCTGTAAAAGGCATATGATTTCTAACTATCTCATTGCAATGCTACAAGAAATAAAGGTCACATATATGCACACACTCTGCATTCCAATTTTATTGAAAGGAAATATATTTTAAGAGTTGTGTTTATACTTCTACAAGATGTGTGCTGTTGTTAGTAAATCAGTGATTAATAGGGAGACTCCTGGAAACACTTACTGATAAAGAGTGCAAATGATTTTATAAGAACTTTGTATGGCCCATATGCCAACTGCCCAGGTTTATTTGTTACCTTGCTGAGGCCCTTACTTAAGATTGCTGAAATGGCAGATCTTGAAGGGGGGGTGATTTTACTGCTTTAACATATACTTATCTGGACAGGTCTAACTCCTGCTCTGAATATTATACTAAATCCCAGTAGCTGTTGCTCCAATGTACAGGGGAATGCACTACTGCTTATATTGAGAGACCTGCAACTGCTTAGGCTGAATATCTAGTTTTTGTTCCATCCTCACAGTCTAGAATCCAAATAAGTATGTTTTGGGGATCCCTAGGGATACTTATAAATGCCATTACTACAGATAATGAGATATACAGCTTTTCTGATGATTAAGCTATCATACAGTTTGGGGCCTTTAGAGGAAATACCTGTATGGATGGCAGCAGACCCTTTATTACATTTTTAGAAGGTGATAATGTCAAGGATTTCATTGTAAAAGGCATACAAGATTTATGGAATTATAGTCTCCTCAGTTCTTTGTTGTTGGCATGGTGTGTGAATTGCAAAAATATTCTACCAGACTGTAAAACAATAGGGAGGATATGAAAGTTGTGAGAGAACTAGAGCTGAAGTTATGTAAAAAAAACAAAGTTTAAACCCCAGTCAGGTCATGGACTATATCCGTCCATCCTCAGCCCCTTTTCCCATTTTTGCACATGGCTTTGGGGTGTCACTTCCACAGTGACAATCATCTAGAGCCAAGGTTTACATCACTGGGTGGCTAGCCCTGCTGCAGGGGTCATGGACTATATGACATGTCACAAATAATGCAGGTTAGTGAAAATAAGGACAGCAACTTTGTTTTTAGAGTGTGAGCAACTCATAGCTAGGCACTATGTTATAGACCAGGTAAAGGAATGGGCCAGTGCTTTAAACATTAAATGCACCAAACATAATTAACTTATTTTCAGTTGGGGGGGGGGGGGTAAAGAAAGTATAACTTAAACTTCTGATATTAACAGTACTTTTCTTTCTTTTTATGTACAAAGCTGTATGAAAGGAAGTTAAGTACCATTCTGGAATAGCGCAAAAGGGCACAGTCCTTTCCTGAGTCTGTCTATTTAGACAGAGAAAATCAGGTGAGTGCAATATACTGAAGGCGAACATCTTAGATCGGAAGTTAATTGAAAAGGCTATAAAGGAACCTGTAAAAAGGAATGTGGCAGGCCATAATGGCTTTAGTACTGGGTTTTATCTTCTTTTGAAGCAGAACTTATTGCCAAATAAGTTTTCAAAGAAGTACAAAACAGTAGAATCCCTTAGCATTCTTTCAGAGACTCCACCATAGTAATCACCATAGAAGCATATTTTTGTCATTAACTATTGTTCAATTTCTCTAACAATCTTGGATATAAAATATATGTGAGGATACTACCAAAGATATAATCATCCTAAAAAATATATTCAAGAAAAGTAGAAAGAGTATCTTCCACACTGGTGCCTTAATCTCAATAACAGAATCTCAAAAGGTGGAGATGAAACCATCAGTAACTATTTTTCATGAGACTTTGAAAGGCATTTGGTGCTAGTAGCAGGTAATATTTGTGGAAGGTCAAATAAAAAGCATATATTTCTTCAGAAATGGTTACAGATAACAAGGCACTGCATTATAAACCCATGGCTAGAGAATTAACTCATGAATAATTGTCAGACACATTTGAACTGCTTTGGAGAATAAGGCAGGGATGCCCCCTTCACATCCCCAGTGTTACTTTTATTGGTGATAGAGATGATACATATTGTGACACCCCACCACTGGATCAGTAATTGAGGAGCCTCAATCGTCACCACTGGCAACAGTGGGAGATGTACACTGGGAGGTCAACAGGTACACACACAGTATTTCCAGATGTAGCTCTCTGTATCAAGTGCAGTTTTCCTTAAGAGCACAGAGACCACAGTCAGTCCGGGGCTAGTTCCTCATTCTTTCTCCAGATCCCCAGTAAGACTCCTCACTGGCACAGCTATAGAGTTGAGATATCAGCTGAGTGACCAAGCCAAGACCTCCAGCACCCTCTCTGTTCAATCAGAGCTTCATGTCCCTGCCCAAGTATCTGACACACACACTCTTTGAGGTTTGATTTACAAACATACACACACCTGGGAAAGGCTGGCTCAGGTTTGCTAGCTATGCCCCCTTCTATCCAGACTATAAAGTAGTTACCACTGCCACCAGTCAACTCCTTATCAGCTACTTTAAGGCCCTTAACAAAGGGTTTCCAATCTTACTGTGTAATATTAATATTAACTCAAATGGTAGTTTGACCAAGAGTAAGGCTATTAGGAGTGGCCCACACAGTGTCACCAAATAAAAATGCAAGTACTCTTAACACCTAAACATATATACACAGATCAGCCACAATGAAAGGTTTAAATATATTTAATAATAAACAATAAAAGAACAAGACAATACTAAATATATTATTCACAGTGACAGCAAAGTTCAAAACAACAGGAAATATTTAAAACAATATCACAGGACAGTCTCAAATAAATAAAGCAAAATATCTAAACTAAGCTTTACTATATTTCTGACTGTATCTAACAGAATTACTATAATCTAAGAACTTACTAAGAGCATGGCAGATGTGATGAATGGATCTTGTAGCTGTTGTCAGGTCCAAGACAGAATGCAGAATGCTCTGTCTCACCAAGAGACTGCCCAAATTAATATCTAAAATATTACTGCTGGGATAGCTTGCAGAATGACATAATTTCTTGTCATCTGACTTTTAGTTCCCAGGCCCACAACCCCATTAATGAAGCTGGCAGTATTTAGCATCTATCTGTAAAAATAAGATGCTATCCTCCAAAAAAAAGGAAGCCAATCCATTGGTCTTCTGCCATAAACAAACTCTACAACAGAAGAAAGAAACTGTTACAAAAAAAGAGTAAAATCCCATGACTGGAGGAACTCCCTGATCAGCCTCAGTAAGAAGCTGAGATCCCTCAAAAAATCCTCCAAAGCTAGTTATGACAACAAAAATCGCAACTGATTCTAAAGACAACCACAAAGCATTCTTTAGCTATGTCAAGAATCTCAATGGCAACACTCAGATCTACTCTGAGTTACAGCACAATGGCACTAAATATACAGAACCAACTGATATTGCCAACATCCTGGCAGATAGGTTCAGTGCTAACTTTACCCCCCTCTCACCCCCTAAAGGGCCCATCTCTATACCGGAAGAATGCAACGTTCCTCTAATCACAACTGCACAGGTAAAAACCTCACTCTCCAAAGCCAACAACACAGCATCCATGGGACCTGTCATCATCCCAGGCTGCCTTCTATATGAACTACAGAATGAACGGGCACCCCTACCTAAGTATCATGTTCAGTCATAGCCTCACCTCAGGCTTTGTGCCAATTGAATGGTGCACTGCAACAGTTATCCCACTCCACAAATGGGGAGCCACGACAGACTCCGGGAACCACCGCCTCATTAGCCTGATGAGCCTGGTCTGCAAGGCCATGGAACATATCATCATGGAACTCATAAACAAAGACACTGGAGATCTTCAAACTCTGGAACCCACACAGTTTGGGTTTGTAAAAGGCAGAGCATGTCTCTTAAATCTGATAGACTTCTTTGAAGCAGTCACCAAAGCCATAGATGAGGGTAAGGTGGTTCACACAGCCTATCTAGATCTCACCAAGGCGTTCAACACCACCCCCCACTCTGGAATTATCGACTCACTAAACTAGGTATAAATCCCTATGTCACAAGATGGGTTGCCAACTGGCTTACTGACAGAACCCACCCTGTGAAAGTAGCAGACTCCAAATCAGACTTCAGACCAATGACAAGTGGACTACCACAGGCTTCAGTCCTGGGTCCTCTCCTGTTTGGTATCTACTTCTCTGAAGTACAGGCTAACACAGATGGTCTTTGGCTAACTAAGTTTGCAGGTGACTGCAAACTAGGAGCCATAATTGAAACTCCTAACGATGTGGACATTCTACAAAAGGGCCTCACTGAGACAGATGCCTGGTGTCAAAGCCATGGCCTCAAGCTCAATGCCAAAAAGTGCATTGTCATCCCCTTTGGTAAAAAATCTGTACCCATGAACTGCCATATAGGCAGCAGTCTATTTAACACTGAAAGTGTGATAAGAGACCTTGGGACACAGGTGGATAGTAGTCTCTCCTTTGATAATCACATCACCACAGTGGTCAGGAAATCCTTCTACGTGGCACACCTCATCACAAAAGGTTTCTCATCCAGAAAAAAAGAGGTCATTGTTCCCCTCTACTCATCACTCATTATACCCATTATAGAGTACAATGCCCCTTTTGGTATGTACCTCACAAGACCTCTACAACCACTGGAAAGGCCACAGAAATACCTCACAAAGAGGATTACTGGCTTCTAACAGATGCCCTACGCAGACTGCCTCAAAAAAAATCCTACTTTACTCAGTTGCATATCGCCTACTCTGAGGCAATCTCTGCCTAACATACAAAGCTATGTCAAACCCAGAGCTGTTGGACATGCTCCTCTTAAAGAAATCCCAATCCCTCCGAGTTACACACTCTAGGGACCTAAACCTTGTCACCACAATAAGCAGAACATGCTTGTGGGCTAGATTCCTGTCCCAGAGACTTCCTATACTCTGGAACAGACTAACTCTCAATGTCAAACAGAGCTCCTCATTAGCACTCTTCAAGAAAAATCTTGATGATCGGATGGGTAATAGGAAATTCACATCAGGGATCACTTCTGTGACTCTGCTTGACAGGGGCACAGGAAAATAATTTTCTTGGGTGGCGAAAGCCAGGGTACCTTTTTGGCTAGGCTTGTATAGGCCCTAGGGCCAATAGCCTAGTACCTACCTATGAACCTATGAACAAGGGCTTCTCCTCAGATATCTGGCAGATGCTGAAAGACATAAAACAATTGCATTCCTTCATGCTTTCAAGACTAGTAATTATTTCACCCTAAAGACAATACAGACAGTTTCCTAGTACAGGCATTGTGTCTCTTGCTGCATTGAAAACTGAAAGATACCATCTTTTATGGCCTAGCCATAAAGTAATTTAATTTCAGTTATTTTTCTGAAATTAACCTCCTGTATTCCAGTCTCCACTGTTAAAAATATATACATTTAAACAGTTACAATAGTGTATGTACATTTCAGTTCTCTTCCAGTAGAGCACATTGTGCCTACATTTCAAACAGCACTCTGCAAATACCCTTTTCAACACACGTGTCTGTACAGTTTGATATACACATGACATACAGTTCTAATACATTTGTAACAGAAACATGTTGTATAAAGCATTTCAATATTCACCAATGGCATATTATTATTTACAAAATTCAAGCTAGCTGGGCTGGCAGCATCTCCTTTCATCATGCATATCACATGCAGTACAACTCAAAAGTATTGCCAGATTACAGAGCTCAAATCTATGTTGTTTTCAAATGGATGTGCCCTTCTGACATGTGACCCATTAAATGACTTATTTTAGTATTAAGCATATGAAGGGTGAATGTACAGAATGGGCAAGGCTCAAACTTAACTTTGTTAAAGCATTTTTTAAAGTTAAACTAGCACAAGGGTGTTTGTCTCTTCTTAAGGTTAACCTCCATTCTAAATATGCCCTACTTTGGTATTTAGAATGGGGTTAACCTTAAAAAGAGATTTGAGAATTGTGACTAAATGGCCACGAAAGGTGTGTATAAATGTGCTTGCAGCAAGTGTAGATATGTTTTTGAGGGTGCCAATTTTACTATAGGCATTGTTCCACAGTTGGTCTACCCAAATGGAAAATTTAATTGTAACCCTAAGGGCATGATTTATTTAGCACAATGCAGTTCAAGCCCTGCATTTTGTGTTGGTAAAAATTTGAAGTTTTGAAGGTTAACATTTGACAACATAATTATGCCATTAAGAAGAAATATGGTAATAATGTGTTATATACACAAAAAAGTATTATAAAGAAAAAAAAAAACGAAAAAGCTGTTTAATCAAGCTAAGAAGAATTTGTATCACCAGCCTCAGTCATCACAGTCCTGTAACCCTAAACAGTTCTGGGGCACTATTTACCAAATTCTCCACCCAGGTAACCCTTCAGCACCTAACCCTTGTCCTAATATTTTACCCCTCAAAACTGCCTCCTCCTTTAACTCCTATTTTATCAACGCTATAAGTCAACTTATGCAAAATTCTTCCCAACCCCACCCCCCACAAACTGCAACAACACCTCAGGCTAACCTCTTCTGCCTAAAAACAGTCCCCACTAGCTACATGAAAAAACTACTCCTTAAGCTAAAAGCCTGTTCCTCATCAGTTGACAACCTACCATCTATCTTCCTAAAACACGCTGCACCATCCATAGCATACCCAGTTTCTATCCTAATTAACCATTCTATCACTGAATCAACTGTTCCAACTCTCTGGAAAAAATTATATACTATTCCTATACACAAGGGTGGCAACTCCTTAGAACTCTCAAACTTCCAACCAATTGCTATACTTTCTCCCCTCTCCAAAGTCCTTGAACACTGTATACATAAACAAATCCTGGCCCACCTACTGCAATACAATCTGATCACCCCTACCCAACATGGCTTTCGTCCACATCATAGTACCTCCACTGCACTTATTTCTTTTACCAATACTATCTCTCAAGCCAGACACAATAATAAACTCAATTCTTGCCTCTTTCTTAGGTCTGTCCAAAGCTTTTAACACAGTCTCTCATTCTATCCTTCTCTCAAAGCTTTCTCAACTTAACCTCTCCCCAACAACTATCTCTTAGTTCAGCAGCTACCTCTCAGACCGGTTTCAATCTGTCAAATGGCTCTCTGTTCTCTCTTCTTTTCTCCCTATTAATACAGGTGTTCCACAGGGCTCCATCCTTGTACCCCTCCTTTTTAGCATCTTTACTAATGAACTCCACATCTCTTGTCCCCAGTCTTCTCTCATACAGTATGCAGATGACTCTACCATTATATCTACAGCTGACAATCCTACTGAACTACTAACCCTCACACAAACATCTTTTAACCAGACTGAAACTTGGCTAACTCAGCACCTTCTTATACTTAACCCCAAAAAAACAAAACTACTACTTTTTCTTCCAAAATCTCATCTCTCTCTTAAATCTTCCTTCACCATCTCCTTACTCAAGAACACTATAATAGCTTCAGAAACCCATACCAAGCTCCTTGGAGTAATTATAGATGACCAACTGAAATTTTACCTTCACATACATCACAGTATAAAGAAAACCCATTAAAAGCTTGGGCTTCTTTATAGAAATAAAGAATTTCTCACTCCTGAAACTTTAATAACCCTTGCCAATGCCTATCTCCTCCCTAATATTTTTTATAGTGCACAAATCTTTACTAACTTTCAGTATGCACTACTCTCTAAACTTGAACCTTCCTATAACAAGGTGGCTAGATTTGCTGCTAAGTTGCCTTACAAATCCCATCACTGTCTTGCCCTCAAGTCACTACACTGGCTTGACTTTCAAAACCATCTCAAATATATCCAACTTCTCACTGTTCACTTCATTCTCAACAAACCATTTTCCTGTCCTAGACCCTCTTCACTAGTCTCCTATTACACTCCCACTCGATCTTTAAGGAGCTCAGATCAACATCCTCTACAAATTTACAAACCTAATAAGTGTGCAGGACAAAATTTATATAGCTACTTCCCATCCATTTTCTGGAACAGGCTTCCCTTGACTCTAAGAAGGCTATCCCAGACTCATACTTTCAAAATCTCTCTTAAACACTACCTTACCCATCTTACTACTTGCCCCTGTAATCTCCCCACTCTAACCTAGTACACATCTTGTTCTCTTCATATCTCTCATCATCCCTTCGCTCAGCTTACTACTCTTTTCATCCCTCCCTATTTCCTGTCTAAACTCCTCTTCCCCTTACTTCTTCCTGCCGCCATTTGCCTTTTACCTTTGACCTGCTCTTTTCTACCTAACTCTTGACTGTACGAATTCTTTTTTAATTCTTTCTTCTGTCTTTTGTACCACACTTATTTAGTGCTAATTTCTGATTTATATATTTACAACAGTTTGACTCATATAGTCTTTAAATTGCCTGTCTATTGCATTGTATTGTATATAACACATTACTGTGTGGAGATTTTTCTCCCCGGGCCTCCGCTGAAAATGGACATGTATCCAGTCGGACTATCCCGGTCAACAAATGTAAAATAAATAAATAAATAATAAATAAATAAACACTCAATCATTTGTACACATTTTGAGAATTTTTTGTTTTTTCTTCTGGAAAAAAAATGCCTTTGTTGAAAGGGGTAAATGGGAAGCACATAGCAAGAAGTGTGAATTATATTTGCAAGTGTTGCTAGATGCCACAAGTTCCCTGTATATCAATGACTGAATATCTATTAGTAGTTTATTATTAATTAAAAGGGCACAGATCTAATTATAATACTGTATAACTTTAATGGAGGCTCACAATTTTACACGGTATTTAGTTTGTATTATGTTAATAGTGAGTCAATAATGTTCATGACTGTGTTTAATGTTATTTTTTCAGAGTGAAGTATGATTGGTTACTGAATACAATCTTACTGTTTTAAAGTAGTTTTATTTTTAAGCAGTTTGGCTTAATAACCACTAAGTAGCAGTGTATGATTTTACTATTTAAGCAATAGAGATGAGGGAGCTTTTTATTCTGATGAAGTTTGTGTTTGGAACAAAGTGGACAAAAGTGCTAATTAAAATTATATTTAGTTTTGCTTCTGGCAACTGCACGTGTTTTTTTATTAGGTAAACATAACACCCAATTCCAAAAGTCTTGCTGTCAGTGTGAGTGACCACTTACACTGGGAGACAGGTATCAGTGTGTGTGACCACTTACACTGGGAGGCAGGTCTTTTGGAATATGACCCCAGTATAAGCCTGTCTATAGATAGGCCTTACACTTATGTATGCTACTTACACTAAGAGCAAGACTGTATGAATCAGGGCAGACTTACACTGAGAGCAACTGTTTTGGAATCTGGCCCATAGTATCGAATGAACTGTGATTTAGAGTGAATACAAATGAAATCCAAGGCATCTTTTGAAGTCTACAGAAAAATATGTATTTTTATTCACCATAATGCACTTTTAAACTGTGTATTACTGAATTGCTTCCTACTTTTAACTGTTTTAGCTGTTTTAACTGTTTTGCTGTTTCACTGTTTCAATTGTTTGCTGTTTGAGACTTTTTTTCTGCACTTTGTTTTTTCTAGTACTTGTGTATTTTATAGCATAGGCTAGATTCAGATTTGCTGAATCTAGACTGTTTGGCATTATCTGAGCATTAAACTGGACATCTTACATTAAGAGGACCACCTGAACCCTTGTGGAAGAAGAGTTTAGCAAAGGACTCATCTGAGTTGAAGATTGTTGGAATAAGGCTCAGAATTGAACATTACCATTGTCCAGCTTGTTTGAAAATTGTTTAACTTAGTTTGTATTTAGGCAGCACATTTGCAACTATCCTCATTAAAGTAAGCAAATGAGTACCTTTTATTATGGATGGTCAGTTTTCCTCCATTTCTCCTGCCAGTCTGATTGACATGGTTATCCTGAGGCATTGTAGAAATTGCCTCATATACACTGACAACCCACTACCCACTATCCCTAAACCACTCAAGCTCAATTTGTGAGATATTCATATACACTAAGAATTTGGAATCCTTGCTCTCTTGTTCATAGAACAGTGACACTGAACAGGTTGTCAGCCCACATACTATACCTCCTGCCCAAATCACACTCTCGACACATAAAACATCATACGTGAAGGTACTCACCAAAAATTTACCTAAACATCAGTGATCTCTGAAACACAAACATGCTACACCTAATACAGTACCTGCATCACTCAATACATGTAAATCCACAAGCACAAGTGTCTCACCAAACAAACCCCTAAGGAAAAGCACATGTAAACCAACTTTTTTGGTTATAGGTGACTCTTTAGTGAGACACACAGATGTCCAACTCATCAGTCTGGACAAGGAGAAGGTTATGGTCAGCTGTCTGTCAGGTTCCAGGATCCACAAGATCACAGACACATTAAAATCTCTCTGCAACAAGTGCCATTATGACTCCATTATAGTTCACTTTGCTGTGAATGACTTGAGATGTACATCATTGGACTACATGAAGAGAGATATGAATGAGTTCTCTGAATGTGTGTCTCAGGCAAGTATATCCCTAGCCTTGAGCAGCAAAATACATTCACCTAAGATGATGCCACAATATAAACAAAAGATGACTGACTTCAATAACTGGCTTAGTTTCTGGTGTCATTCTAAGGGGATCCAGTACCTGTCAGCCTGGGATGACATAGTGGATAGACAACACTGCTTTGCCAGAGATGGTCTTCATAGTCACCTGTGGAATTTTGGTTACTGTCTAAGGCTCTTGCCTTCCCCATAGTGCCTTTTTAGACAATATCACAACAACAAAATTTCCGATGTAAAAATATCTTCAAAAAGCAACCTCAAAGTTATGCTGCTAAATGCTAGGAGGTTAAACCTAAAACTGCACTCACTGAAAGCA
This sequence comes from Protopterus annectens, assembly GCF_019279795.1. Lineage (NCBI taxonomy): Eukaryota > Metazoa > Chordata > Ceratodontiformes > Protopteridae > Protopterus > Protopterus annectens. Next base: position 273,788,744 of record NC_056751.1, read on the forward strand.
GCCCTTACCTTAGAAGATGCTAATATCTGTGCAGTCACAGAGACTTGGTTTAAGGCCACAGAAAGCACTCCGGCCATACCAGGTTATAATGTCTCCCACACATTCAGACCACAAACTGAAAGTGTGAGAACTAAAGGGGGTGGAGAATCAATATTCATCAATATAAATACACCTCTAGATTGGTTAAACAAAATGATTCAATTGAACTAATCCAGGTGCAACCGACTGGAGGTTAAGACCCCTCTCCAAGTTATTGCCAGTTATAGGATTCCTTCTATGAACCAGGATACCCACACTGCATACCTGTATCTACTTGAGTCACTCAAGATACAACTAAACACTGGTTTTAGGTGACTTTAAGTACCCATCCATAGATTGGGTAAATTATACCTGTACTAACACACTTGCATAAAGTTTCTTGGACTTCATGAACTCCAATGCCATGGATCAGTTGGTTGATACCCTCACAAGGGGCCCGACCATTCTAGATCTGGTGCTCATTAACATGGGTGATCACTGCACCACCTCATGTGTGTGGCCCTCCCTAGTGAGGCCTGATCATAAATCAGTCTAATATGAAGTAACAATAACATCTATACAAATGCACTAACTCAACTGTAGCTGATAGAATCAAAACAAGATCCTCAAGAAAGAACAAGCCTATCTGGTGGACATCTGCCCTTAACAGGTTATTCAATAAAAAAATAAATTACTGTCCAAGAGCAGGAAGGCACAGTCTCTTCCCTACTTGGCCTAAACAAACAAATAAGACACCTTGTACAATATTCTAAAGCTAACTATGAACCCAAATTAGCCTCCTTCACTAAGGATAACGATAAGGCCTTCTTTACCTACATAAACCTGATCAGCCTAATCTGCAAGACTATGGAAAGAATAATCGAGGACCTTATCAAAAAAGATATAGGAGGCCTCCAGATGTGAGACCCAACCAAGTTCAGCTTCATTAAAGGAAGATCCTTACTCTTGAACTTGGTGGAATTCTTTCAGACAGTCACCAAAGCCCTGGACAAAGTAAAATCCATGCATATGGTGTACCTGGATCTGGCCAGGGCCTTTGACACTATTCCCCACTCATGCATCATTGATAAACTCACCCAGCTGGAGATCAACCATATATTGTCAGGTGGGTTGCAAACTGGCTCACCTATAGAATGCATACAGTAGAAATAGGTGACTCTACCTCCTCCAGTATACCCATGACCAGTGGTGTTCCACAGGGATCTGTGCTGAGGCCCCTATTGTTTGGAATCTACTACCTGGATTTGCAGGCTAAAAAAAGGCCTATGGCTGACAAAGCTTGCTGATGATTGCAAACTGAGTGCAGTCATTGAGTCCCCAAGCAATGTCTACATCCTACAAGATGGACATACACAGACAAATGACTGGTGCCAAAGTCATGGGCTAAAAGTCAATGCAATACAATTGCATCATCATCCCCTTCAGCAATGTCCCTGCAGATTACCACATTAATAACAACACCCTAAGCACACAATCAGTGGTGAGAGACTTGGGCAACCTTTCCTTTGACCACAACATCTCTATAGTGGTAAGAAAGGCTTTCTTCATCACCCACCTCATAAGTAAGTGCATTGCATCCAGAACAAAAGAGGTTATAACCCCCCTGTACTCCTCACTCATCAGGCCAATATAGAGTACAATGCTACCTTTGATATGTACCTTACCAGGCACCTGCAGTAACTGGAAAGACCTTAAATTTTTGTTTCAAAGAAAATTCAGGGTCTTCAGCATATGTTATTATGTTGACAGACTGAAATTACTGTCAGTATACTCTGTATCTTACAGAGTACTCTCAGAGGTGACCTCTACCTTGCATATAAAGCAATCTCAGATCCTGCACTAATGGAAATGCTGCACATTCGTAAATCAAATGGTATAAGATGCACTCTCTCTAGGCAACACAACCTAGTATGTGAAATCAGCAGGACTTGTTGGAGAGACCGATATGTCTCACAGAGGTTACCTCTCCTCTGGAACAAACTTTCAATTCAGGTGAAGCAGAACTCCTTACAGACCCTATTTAGGTGTAATCGGATGGGAAACCACAAATTCACCCTCTGAGTTTCACCTGTGCCCGTCTTGGAAAGGGGCAGTAGTTCCTGACTTATTTCCACTTAATACCTTGATAATCTTGGGAACAGGGGCTGTACTTGGCTAGGCTGGTAAGGGCCCTAGGGGCCATTAGCCTAATAACTTCCTATGATCCTATGATTTCATCACACTAAATTATTATTTTTATATATAGTGATGCAAGGATACCACTGCTTTGTCTATGTTTTCAGTAGCAGTTTGTTTTTAGAATTTTCACAACCACATAGTATGGCTAGCAGTCCTTTTAATATCTCAGGATATCTTTTCTGATGGTCAATTAAGGTTGAAAAATCAAAAATTGCTGCAATGCACCAGTCCTATTCTGGATTTCATCTACTTGTAATATGACTCATTGTAAAAACAGGACTGATTTTATGCATAGCCAACTTGGCAACTGCTTAAGGTGCCTAATTTGGAGAGGCACTCTTTCCAGTTTAATTATTTATTTTTAGAACAAAAAAAATATGTTGTTTCTTTGCTCTAAAAACTAACTAAATAAAATGTGGTGTCCCCCAAGAACAAAACAGGCCTGCTCTGCAGCACAATGGGCAATCAAATATGAAGGTGGTCTGCCTGACTTGGCCATTCAAGTGAACCAATATCGTGTTAGACTTGGATGTTGCAAGGTAACAGAGCAGAGGCCTCACAATATTAAAATGATAAGCTCTGAGCCTGGGAGCTGATTTTGCATAAATATGATACATTTTTTTAATTAACTGCTATAATGTCTGGCAGTACTGATTGGGAGTTAGGGCATTCAGCAGAATTCTAGACAGCGAGAAGTGTGTTATGGCCATGCAAGATAGAGCAAGCAGTGAGGTAAGTATTATTATTTTTTTCTTTTCTGTGATGTTGGCAGTAATCAAGCAAGTATGTTCTGCAGTTTTTATGGCAAGTTTCAGGTTAATGATTTGTGTAGAGCAACTTGGAATACTTTAATGTCTGAGCATGTGGCAAGTTAATTTGTCTGTATAGAAAGAAACTAGCAAAGGTGAAACTTATTACATGGTAATCAGACCTCATGGCTATAACTGCTGGATAGAGATTGGGCATACTTTTCAACTGTCACTGATGATGTTGAATCAAAATTTTGTTCTGTCCCTACAAAATCCCTAGTGAAATGATAGTTTTGGGAAAAGACATGGTGGATTACACTTGATAAATAATGACAATAATTAAAGTTATAGACTTCTTTTGCTTCAGAAAATGCATGTTATTTCACATTTCCTATTCTGCCAACTTTTATTAATATTTCTAATATTTAAGAAAATGCCCCAATTATTTGGATTTGTCCCTGATTATGGAGGTAAGAGGTCAAGAGCTATGAGGCTGGGGTTGGTTGGATGAATATACCCGAGGCTATGGACTAGAGAATTAATATTGACTACTTAACTTGACCCTTGATATGCACAGCCAAATTAGGTATAATTTCTGGGGATGTCTGTGGATGAAAATGCCTGTCTGTTGTATGTTTATTATTCTGGCTTTGCAGGATTACTGTTATTTGTGTGAAACAACTAGGAATATTTTAATGTGTAGAAACTGTTTGTTTTGAACAAAGATGAAATGCATTACATAACAATCATCTTTTATGGCAATCTGACATCTGAATTGTGCATATATGTAGATATAACTGCTTGGTGGGGATTGTCTGGATGAAAGTAACTGACCCTTTTGTCACTGCTCAGTTTATAGTAATTTCTCAAAATAAATAACTAAGTAAATAAACATTTTAAAAAAATTGTGTGTGTGTTGAGGGGGGTATAAAATGCATCATAGAACATCCAGATCATTAGAGAGTCTGGGGGACTGTTGGTCTCTATACACCAAGGTGGTATAAGTAGTTTTTGACACGGGCTTAGTAGTGGCCTCTTCCCTAAACTCCCTTAGTATAAAACCAACCCTGCATAGATGTATATGCAAAAGGTCACTCTAGCTCGTGTGGGGAACAGGGGATGATGTCTTTATTTCTTTCAATTTTCCCCATACATCACAGCTTACTCTCTTGTGTTGTGCTGAGGACAGTGTGGTCATTATTTTTTTCCCTCACAAACCTCAAGGGGTGCACAGGTCATTAAAATTGTACAGGAGCAGTGTACTGTCTAAAAGTAAGTCGGAGCCATTACGGTAATTATTACTCTTTTTCATTTCAAAACATTATTTTAATTTTCCTCACAATTAAACATGAGATGCATATGTAGGTGGCTCTCTTCTGGGGGAGGTTAAAGAAGCACTGTGTATAGCAAATATGCTCTAGTTGGCTTTTCTTTTCATGTTTTCTAAATCTGACATCAGAGGGAACACAGAAAATGGCTGACTTTGGCAGGTATGGGTGACGAGGCACACTGTATATGCAAATGCCAGCAGTGACTTTAAATATATGACTGTGTTTCCCTTAATTTTAATCCCAGTTTAATGCACAGAAAGTAACTACCTTTTTAAGGTCACATATGGAGATGCTATTTCTAGATATGACTTATGATCATCACAAGCATTTTCTTCTAAGTTTATTGAGCACTGCTATTTTGTTAACATTAAACCTTGGGTACAACTTATTTCTTCCATGAAATAAAAAACGTTTAATTTAATTTCTTGCTTGTATATGATTTTTGATCAGGCCATCATTGAATGAAAATGTTGGGAAAAAAATCTATAAAACATATATCAGATCATCTATAGCCCTATGGCTTCTGGTGTCTATGGCTCCTAGATCCCGAGCTTTATGTAGTTATCACAGTGAGTCCTGATCAGTTTGCGTATGCTGAATGGAGTCAGAGAAAATAAAAGTAGGAGAACAAGAATTAATCTCTTCCCTTAACAAAGGTTTAATTGAATGAAAAGGTTGTTTGAAAAAATACAAAATGCATCCCAGAGAATTTGGAGCCCCTACCCCCATGACCTCTGCAGGAACCCACTTTAATGCACTTATTTCTGCCGTGCTTATTATACTGTAAGCATGGTGACTTAGGTTGCAGAGAAAGAAATCAGGTAAAACCAAGATGAAAAGCAGAAATACATTTCTTCCCTTAATCATGATTTTTTGTTTTGGCCCTGGGGCATCCAGACTCCCAGCTTACTGTAGTTATATCCACTATAGTTATTACAGTGTAGTTTTGGTTAGTTTGGGTGCCTTAAAAGGATTCAAGGAAAAACAAAGTTGAAGTGAAAGACTGCATAGCTTCCCTTAATTAATTTCTTTATTTATGTATTTTTTGTTCTGGCCATCACTGGATGAAAAGGTTGTTTATGAAAATATAAAATGAAAAAGAGTATCTAGAACCTCTATAGTTTTTGGGTCAGCCCCAAGACTCCCAACTTCAGCTGGTTATTTCCAACACAGTTATCAGAGAGCATGACTCTCAGAACTACACCATGTACCTCTGTAGCAATGGGTGCTAACCCTAACTTTAATGTTGCCCCTCTCCCCCAAACTTAACACTATGCCTTAACATCATTAAAACCTTCCTGTAACACTGCCACAACACAAGACAGACAAACACACCCAAACTATACTACATCTATCCCCTAACCTAATGCTTACCCTAAAATATACAATCTCACACAAACACACAACGCCTATCCTTCACTCATCCCCGACCCTAACGCGCACACACACACACACACACACACACACACACACACACACAGACACACACACACACACACACACACACACACACACACACACACACACACACACACACACACACACACACACACACACACACACACACACACACACACACACACACACACACACACACACATATGTGTGTGCATATATTTGTTTACAAGGGTAATGCACTGATCAATATTGACCAATTTCAGGCTCAGCCTGGGTGAAATACAAAACATTTTGCAATAAAAAACAAACAGAAATGTAAGCAGTAACAAGACTACTTCAGACTAATTACATAGAAAAATGTTTAGATGCATTCTAGAGAGCAAGCACAATGTAACGTGCAATCAAGAAGAATGTAATGTACAATATATACATTAGTTTCTAAAGTGAGTTAATCTTCATTAAATTTTTGAGAGAAGAGACTTGGAATGGAGATAGATTAGGTGGCATGTCCTTTAATGAAGCAGGAGAATTTGGCATGAATGTAGAAGTGCTGTTTGAGTTGCATTCTGAATTTGGAATAAGTGTTGATTTCCTTAAAGTTGTGTAAACAGATTAACAGTATATGAGCAGCAGTGAGTCTATTTTATGGGAATACATTATTCTCAGTATAGGTCATTGGTGTACTAAAATCAGTTTTAAGCCCCTAAGGCATAACACAAAGGCAAACATCTTAGTCATAGGTGACTCAGTTGTGAGTCACGCAGATGTCCCTTTCACCAGGTTGGATAATGAAAAGGTCACAGTCAGCTGTCTGTCAGCTGCCAGGATCCACCATATCACACACACACTCAAGTCTCTCAACAACAGGCACTGTTATGACTAGCCCATATTGGTGTGAATGACTTGAGACGTACCTCATTGGAATATATGAAGAGAGACATGACTAAGCTCTTGGGTTATGTGTCTCAGGTAGGTATGTCCCTAGCCTTAAGCAACATTTTACCTTTGCCTAGGATGATACCTCAATGCAAACAAAAAATGACTGACTTCAACAATTGGCTTAGTTTCTGGTGTCATTCAAAGGGGATTTGTATGTGTCAGCCTGGGATGACATGGTCTACAGACCTCAATCCTTTGCCAGAGATGGTCATCATCTATTACCCCTGGGATTTGGTTACTAGTTAAGGTTCTTGCCATCCCCATACTGCCTTTTTAGGCAATGTCACAAGAACAAAATTCCCGATGTAAAAATACTCTCTAAAAACAACCTCACGGTTATGCTGCTAAATACAAGGAGTCTAAGCCAGAAAATTTACTCACTGGAAGAAGTCCTCACCCTGGAAGATGCTAACATTTGGGCAGTCACTGAGACCTGCTTTAAGGCTGTCAAGAGCACTCCAGCTATAGCATTTACATTTCCTTCCACACGTTCAGACCACAAACTGAAGGCATGAGAACTAAAGGAGGTGGTGTATCAATATTCATTAAAGATAAATGCACCTCTAGATTGGTTAACGGCATGATTCCTTTGAATTACTTCAGGTGCAATTGACTGGAGGTAAGACCCTCTTCAGGTCATTGTCAGCTATAGGACCCCCTCCATGAATCAGGACATCCACTCAGCCTACTTGGATCTACTTGAGTCAATCAAGATACAACCAAACACCCTGGTTTTCGGTGACTTTAATTACCCATCCACAGACTGGGTAAATTATACATGTTCTAACTAACTTGCTCAAAGTTTACTGGACTTCGTTAACTCCAATGCCCTGGACCAGCTGGTTGACACACCCAGAAGGGACTCAAATATTCTGGACCTAGTGCTCACCAACATGGGGTGACCGCTGTACCACACCCAGTGTGTGACCATCCCTGGTGAGATCTGACCACAAATCAGTCTCACTAGAACTAATTATAACACAAGACCCCCCCCCTTATCAAGACCTACACTAAAAATCTTCTCCAAGGCCAATTACAACCACTTATGCAACAGCATAAATAGTTTCATAGCCCCTCCCCCCACTGATGGAACAGACACCTATGTTGAGTTATACACCAATGCTTTATACAAGCACCTGTACACGTGTTTTGATTCTGCCGTACTGGATAGGACCAAAGCAACATCTTCAATGATAAACAAACCTGCCTGGTGGACAAATGCCATTAGTAGGCTATACAACAGGAGAACGAAATTGCTGTCTAAGAGTAGGAAGGAATGGTCTCAAAACTGGAAACACTCCCTCCTCAAGTTAAACAAGTGAATAAGACTCCTAGTGAAGTCCTCCAAAGCTAACTATTAATTCAAATTAGCTTCATTAACAAAGAATAACCACAAGGTATTCTTTAGTTACATCCGTAACCTCAAAGGTTAAGGCCCAGATTTGTGCTGAACTCATAGTTAATGTTGCTACATATATAGAACTTGTAGATATAGCAAACTTGCTGGCTGACAAGTTCAGTGAAAACTTCACTCCTCTATCCCTGCCACATACACCCCAAAGCATTCCTAACACCTGTCCCTTACCTAGTATCTCTGAGGACCAGGTCTTAAATGCCCTCTCCAAAGCCAAAAACACAGCTTCTATGGGATCAGACAACATACCAGGCTGTATTCTACATGGGCTAAAACAGGAATTAGCATCACCATTGAGCACGCTTTTCAATCACAGCCAAAGCACTGGCCTCATCCCAGCAGAATGGAAAACAGCTACCATCATCCCTTTGCACAAATGGGGTGTATCCACAGACCCCAGAAACTACAGACCCACTAGCTTGACCAGCTTTCTCTACAAAGCCATGGAATGATTTCTCATGGACCTTATTAACAAGGGGTCCAAGTGGAGAGATAAAATGTAGCAAACAAAGGAGAGTAGTAGTAGTGCTGAAATTGAATTTGTCTTCAAGTCTTGGTGAGTACCTTCATGAGGTGGACCCCGTTTTTCACAAAACTTCACTAAGCTTACACTGATATATAGACTGTATTTATATAGCATATATCATGGACAGAAACAAAAAAGATCACTGGGTACACAAGACCCAGGATAACAAAGTGCCTAGTCTTGGTAGGCAGGTGCACTGGTGCCAGGACTGGAAAAAATGGCAGTGTAGAATCCTCAAAATATGGAAACATCCCTACTTTGGGGCCAGGCCAGGCCCAGGGGGAGTATAGTCCCCCCTGTTGTAGAAGGAAGTAGCAGTCTACAAAAAAATCACAAAAACTGATAGGACAAAGAAGAGCCATAAAGACGATAGAGTGGACTATTGAGGATAAGAAAGAAATTATGTATTGTTATTATTATGCAAAAAGCTCAGAATTTCCAGACAGAGGATATACAAAAAGATTAAGAAATACATCAGAGGAAAGAAAAATACTTCAACAGGAAAAACTGTCAGAAGCTTCAAATGAAAATGTGCATTCATTAATAAAACAGATTTTTGAAAAACAGTATATAGATCAGGAAACTCAGATTTCTTTGTAAAAAAGAAGCATCTGAGGAAGTGCGAAAATGTAAACAACAAAACCTAGATATTTTTGAGAAGTATAGAAAAATATGGACATGGGAAAGAAAGAGAGAGTTGATATGGTGCAATATTTATGCAAAGGAGAAATCCAAATTAATCAGTATAAAGAAGGCAGCCCCAAAGATATTTGAAGAAAAATAAAGGCAAAGGCATCCAGATATGGAAAATTTCACAATAAAAAATAGTATCACAAAGATGGAATGTAGAAAAAAAGATTAGTAAAGCAGAAGTTAAAAAATAGAAGTTGAAAGTTATGGAGTGCCTGCAAAGTGAAGGATTTAATGTAGAAGGTCTAACACAGATTACATCACACCATGATGGGGTGAGTCCCCAAAGTAAGGAGAAGCAGGAAGATCAGGAGACATCTGAAGAAGAAATTTGGACATGGGAAAGAAAAGGAGATTTACTATGGTGCAATATTTATGCTAAGGAGAAAGCAAAAACTAACCAATACAAACAGTAGCACCAAAGATATTTAAGAGAAATACAGGCAAAGGGATCTGGATATGGACAACTTTACAATTCGAAAAATAAGAAGACAAAGAAAAAAAGTAGAAAAGGAGATTAGTAATGGAGAAGTTAAAGAAATAGACATTGAGGTTATGGAGCACCTGCAAAGTGAAGGATTCAGTGCAGAAAATGTAATGCAGAAAGCACCACAACAGGATAGAGCAATAGATAACCAAATTTAGGAGAAACCAGTGGAAAAGGAAGCACTTGGTCAAGTGCCATAGCAAGATATTTTGGAGCCTTCCACAGGAAACCAGTATAAACATTCACTTGAAGCTAGACAGCAAGGGAAGGAACAGGAAACTGTAGTAACTCTGACGCAGTCAGTGTTGAGGAGTGCTAGGCCAGTGAGTTCTCATATGACAGAGCAAAGGATGGCACAGGATGAAATTCAAGAGAAGGTGCCACAGGAAGATGCTATAGAACTTTCTATAGAATGCCCGCAGGAAATGGAAAACAAGGGATGTGTCCTCTGGAAGAAAATGAGCTAAGAGAAGAGTTGCTTGATTTAATAGACATAGGATAGATATATTAAGATCAATTAAAGAAATAGACTGCAGAAGGTCAATAAAACTCCAAAAGTCAGAAATCTGATAAAATAATGAACACAGTAATTAAGACTGTCCATAGAGATCCATGTGATATAACAGAAGTAAACAGGATATATTACTGTGCAACTAAATTAATAACTGATAAAGTTCTACCACAAGAACGCAGGGTAGTGAGGGAAAGGAAGGGGAGAAACTGAATACCATCATGGAAGTATCGAATAGAGAAAATTATAAAGCAATTAAGACAAGAAGTGTCACTGTCAGAAGACTATAGAAGAAGGAATAGATGAACAAAAATACTAAGAAAGATAGATGTGATAAAAGCAATGTGCAGTATTACAACATACCAAGATCTAGCATGCACTATCTCAAATAACAAACCCAAAAATTTCAGCATAGGTGGAAAAACTTAAAAGATACTCAGATAAATATAAAGAAAAAGTACAAAATTAGCAATTTATTGATGACCCAAATTTTTTTAGAGAGAATTGGGAAACAAGGTAAAAGGAATTGAAAGACCACCAAAAAAAGAAGACATAGCTGCATTTTGGAGAAGTATCTATGAAGATCCTGTGGAACACAACAAAGATGCTAAATGGATAAAAGAAGTAAAAAAAAAAAAGAATAAGAAGTTTAAAGGTGCAGCATATGAAATGCGATGAAGTAGCAGCCAGAGAGATTGAAAGAAAGTTTAAAAAGTCTCTAATTGGAAAACCCCAGGCCCAGATGCAGTTCCTAACTTTTGGTTAAAACTATTATCATCTTTGCATGAAGATTTAGCCACGAGTAAGAACTATTTATTTGCGCACACCGAACAGACAGCAATTTGGCTAACAACAGGTAAAACAATGCTCCTACTTAAGAGTGAACCTGCAAGCTACCCCAAAAATTATAGACCAATATCTTGCCTTCTGAAGACTTATAAACCATACACTGGAATTGATGCCGACAGAGTTTATAGTCATTTAGAGGAAAACACAATTATGGCAGTAGAACAAAAGGGCAATAAAAGAAAGTCATATGGAACAAAGGATCATTTGCTGTTAAATAAAGTCATAGTGGAGAACTGTAAAAAGGGGAAGAATCTAAGTATGGCATGCATTGACTACTAATAAGCATTTCATAGTATCCCAAATTTATGGATAAAAGAGTGCTTACAAATGTATAAGATACACCATACACTGATCAACTACATTACAATGACATGAAACAGTGGCAGACCACTTTGCAATTAAGCCATGATAAAGGACAAACTATTATTGCAGGGATAAAAATTCAAAGCGGGATATTCCAGGGTGACTCTCTGAAATGTTGATGCCTAGGAACAAAATCCAAGTTATAAACCAATTTGCTCTTCCTGTCCTAACTTACAGTTTTGGAGTGATTGATTGTCCCCAAGATATATTGGATAGATTAGATATTAAAACAATAAGGTTGCTTCTTGCTCACTAAATGATCTATAAAAATCAGTGCATACCAAGATTATATATTCCCCGTTCTGAAGGAGGGATGGGCCTCCTTCAAAATTCATTTCATGTATAGATCTGCAATTGTGGGACTCTACACATATCTGCAGACCTCACAAGATCCAAACACAGTAAAAGTGTTGAAACACGAGGAGAATAAATCTAAGATGACTTAGCAGGAATGGAAATCAAACCAGAAGTAGATAAAAATCAGGCAGCAACTGAATGTGCCAAAATTCAAAAGAAAGAATATAAGGTGAAGGACCAGATGAAAAGGCAAGAAATGTGGAAAGCGAAGAAATATAGCTGCAAGTATAGAAAACTTCTGGAAGAACCTCATGTTGATCAGGAATGAATGCAGGAATGGTTAAGGAGAGGTGAATTCAAACCAAGAGATAAAAAGTTAATATTGGCGGCCCAAGATAGTGGGCTACATACATGCTGGTTTAGAATGTTCATTGAGCATGTGGGAGAAACAGACAAATGTAGGTTTTATAAAGCCGAATTGGGAACAGTCACACACCTCGTTGCTGGTTGTTTCATACTAATGGCAGAAGGACTGTATACTGAAAGGCATAATAATGTGGCAAGACTGCTGCACTGGAGATTGTGCAAACATTATGGGAGTGAAATGGCTGAAAAACACTGGAAACATGAACCACAAGGCATCATAGAAAATGATGAAGTCTACATCACATAAGATCATCCATTACCAACAGTTCAAAAGATAGATGCTAGAAAACAGGATATAGTAGTCCAAGAAAAGAAAACAAAAATAACATTGATCATTGAAATCGCCACACCCAGTGACAACAGTGCCCTGCATACAGAGAGATACAAAGTTATAAAATATCAGGATTTACAAGCAGAAATGAGAGCAATGTGGAAGAAAGATATCCAGATTGTTCCAGTGGTAGTAGGAACAATGGGTCTTAGTGTATCTGTATGAATTGCAGAAGAAGTCATTACTGGGCATGTTGCAGGTGCTGCAAAGAGCACTTTTGGCTGACATCAAAGAGTGAAACAATACTAATTTCATGAACTATAATCATTCTCTGACTTAGGAATGGGGTCCATTCCCATTATGGTATTAGAAACCCAAAAGATGTGGAGAAATTAAAAAAGGGAGAGACCTTATTAACAAAGATATAAGAAATCTCCAAATGCTAGATCCCACCCAGTTTGGCTTTGTAAAGGGGAGATCATGTCTGTTAAACTGATAGAACTCATACAGTCAACATAGGGGACTTCACCCTCTCCAGTAGACCAGTAACCAGTGGTGTTCAACAGGGATCAGTTCTGGGATCCCTATTGTTCGGAATCTACTTCTCTGAAGTACAGGCTAAAACTAAAGGACTCTGGCTGACAAAGTTTGCTGATGCCTGCAACCTGGGAGTGATCATTGAAACCCTGAGTGATGTCAACATCCTGCAAGACGGTCTTACACAGACTAATGACTGGTGCCAAAGTCATGGTCTTAAACTTCATGCAAACAATGTATTATTATCCCCTTCAGCAAGGGTGATCTTCCCGCAAACTACCACATAAATAGCATTACCCTAACCACACAATCAGTGGTGAGAGATCTGGGCACACCAGTTGACACAACCTTTACTTCTATCAGCATGTCTCCACAGTGGTAGGAAGGGCATTTTATATTTCTCATTTCATAAGTAAGGGCATTGACTCTGGCAAAAAAGAGGTTATAATCCCCCTGTACTCTTCCCTCATCAGGCCAATAATAGAGTACAAGTACAATACTCTCTTTGGTATGTTCCATTCCAAACACCTGCAGCAATTGGAAAGACCACAAAGGTATCTTACAAAGAAAATTCAGGGTCTTCAAGATCTGTCTTTTGTGGACAGACTGAAATCATTGTCACTTTACTCTGGCACAAGTCACCTCTGTGCAGACTGCTCAGAGGTGACTTGTGCCTTGCATAAAGAGCAATCCCTGACCCAGCTTTAATGCAAATACTGCACATTTGCAAGTCAAATGACACATGGGTCATTTGCTCAAAAGACCTTAACCTGGTATGTAACATCAACAGAACTTGCTGGAAAGGCAGATTTGTCTCACAGAGGTTGCCTCACCTTTGGAACAAGCTTCCTATTCATGTTAGACAAAGCTTCTCATTGCCCATATTTAACCATAATTTGGACAATTGTATGGGTAACCCAACATTTGCCTCAGGGGTTCCACCTGTGTCCCTCTTAGACAGGGACAATAGGTGCTGATTTTAGTGTCTGGTTGAACCAGACACCCTTGGGAACACAGGCTGAACTCGGCTAGGCTTGTAAGGGCCCTGGGGACATTAGCCTAGTAACCTCCTATTATTCTATGGTCCTATGATCTAAGAACAGAGAAAAATGACTTTAGGGATATAGTAATTGTAAGAAAGATACAGTTGAGGGAGAATAGAAGGAAATTATTTTAATGCAATATCAAAAGTGAGGAAAGGAGTAGATTTATGCTTGTTCCTGACATCAGAAAGAGATAAAATTTGTTGTTTTATGGCAGTCAGCCAGGTAAGATGTAAGCGGAGATCCATTTTTGTCTCAGGTGACATTTTAATTCTTTTTTTTGAAGGAATTTCCATTGCTATCTGTTTTTAGTGATAGAGAGGAGGAATTACAAATTTAAAAAATTTTGAGTGTAGGGAATCTGCTGCAGAAGTGTAAGATTTTGTAATGGCGAGCAGAGATTTATTTGATCATAGTTGCCTTTCAGGGGGTAGAGATTTATGATTTTTTTTTGTGTGGTTGGACAGTTGTCTGTCTTATGCAAGATTATGTGTATAGTATCAAGTTGCAATAAAGAGAGGTAGTGGGGTAGTTCTAGTGAAAGACAGTGGTGTGACTGGTACTGATGGTTTGTGGCAAATATGGCAGTTTTGTTATAATATCATTCTAGCTTTATCACAATGTGGCTTGCATGTCACTGAGAATGGAGAGAGCATACAGCAAAGAAGACAGTAAGTAAGCAGATGCTATATGGTTTCTGGCTTCATCAGTGAGAAATGATTTTACTTTGTATAAAGTGCATAGTTTCTGGTGAGTTTTCTTCATAGCTTAATTTGTTGATCAAATTTCAACTGGTCCTCAATGATGACACCTAGGAATTTAGCCTGGTGAACTTGTTTAGTTTTAGTGTTGTTAGAAGAGATGACGGTAAAAGATGTCTTTGGTTTAAGAGGTGTTTGGGACTAACTAATATTAATTTTCTATTATTTGGATTTTGTAGGAGATGGATTTTTTAGACATGATTCAGTATAGTAGAAAGCATTTTGGATTATGTGCTGGAGTTTTATTAGTGTTTTTGCTGAGCAGAGCAGGGTAGAGTCAGCATAGTATTGCACTGCAGTGGTTTGTTTGCTGACAGTATGATAATCATTAATAAAGAGATTAAAGAACAGCAGACCTAAAATAGAACCTTGTGGGACTCCTGTTTTTACTGTGAGGAAGGTAGAGGTATCATTTGACTGCCTGAACCTTGTTGGATAGTTAACTATGGAACCAATGTACACAGTACTATTTTGTTGAAAAAAAAGATTGAGAGCCAAGGTTCTGATTTTGTGAATCAAAGTTACAGTGGAGATTATTTAAATTTAATTAAAAATGATGTTACTTAGCAATGAAATCAAAAAGCAAAGACTTTTTTGAATACAGACCCCTTAGAGTTTACAAATTTGAACCAAAATGGCGTTATTACTGACTTAAGGTTTACCACTAGTTATAACAGGTGCACTGAAGCATTTCAGAATGTAAATAAGAAGTGGTACATATTGGAAGAAGTGGAAGCATTGAAATGCCATCTCCATCTAAATCCAAACTTTGCTTATAGGAAAGGAAAGAAATTAAAGCAAATGCTGTGCTATAAAGATCTTCAAATGAGAGAGAAAATAGTACTGCAAAAGAGGGTCACCTTTCATGTCATAACTGTACTTGTGTGCTTGTCAACAATTCCTTCTTTATTCATCATGTTGCAAAAATTGAATATAGATTTATTAGTTATGCAACCTGTAACACCACTAATGTTGTGTATATTGCTACCTGTATGAAAAATGACTCATTCTATATAGGTAGGACAACTAGAAAACTTAAAGAAAAGATTATTGGACTTATGACGGACATAAAGAGATTAGTGAAAACAAATACTTAAGTGAAGCATACAATAGAGAATGAAGAAATGCATCACTTTAAATTTGTAATTTTACAGGCGGTTAAGCACTATGATAGAGGTGGGGATTCGGTAAGCATAACTGAAGCTCTAGAAGTAAAATGGTATATTGTAAGGTCTTGTCAGTTACCAGGGTTGAACATGTGATGAAAGGAGGTACTGCTAGCACAGCTAGCTGGAATTTTGTCACTAATTATATGTCAATTGTGAATATCTAACTAATTTATATAAGATGCTTATAGTTTTATATAAGTGTTACAAATGTATTAGAACTGTATGTCATATGTATATCAAACTGCTCTGTTCAGATGTTTGTGTTGAAAAGGTATTTGTAAATTGCTGTGTTTAAGATGTATGCACAGTGTGCCCTGCTGGAAGAGAACAGAAATGTACATGTACTATGTTAACTGTCTAAATACACATATTTTAACAGGGGAAACTGGAATATAGGAGGTTAACCTCATACCAGCAAACGTTAGAAAAAATATCTGAAATTAAATTACTTTGTAGGCTACACCTTAAAGATGTTTCAATGTAGGAAGAGACACAAAGTCTGTACTAAGAAACTTTCTGTATTGTCTTTAGGGTGGACTAATTGCTACTTTGGAAGCATGAAAGAATGTAATTGTTTTATGACGTCCAGCATTTGCCAAAGATCTGAGCAAAAGACTTTGTATGAGTAGTTTTACAGGTAGGAGCTAAATACTACCAGCTTCAGCAATGGGGGTTTTGGCCTAGGAACTAGAAGTCAGATGACAAGAAATGATGTCATTCTGCAAATTATCCCAGCAATAATATTTTAGATGTTATTTTGAGAAGTCTCTTAGTGAGACAGAGCATTCTGCATTCTGTCTTGGACCTGACAGAAACAACAATTTGCCTTTCTCTAATGGTAAGTTACTAGGGATAGTATAATTCGCTTAGATACTGTCAGGAATATAGCAAAGCATAGTTTAGATTTAATTTTTCTTTTTTTGTGTAAGCCTGTACTGCAATGTTATAATAAATATTCCTGTGATTTTGAAAGCTGATGTCATTGTGAATATACTGATAATTTCCTTGTTCTTTTATAATTTATTATTAAATATATTTAAACCTTTCATTGTGGCTGATCTGTGTAGAGATATTTAAGTTTTGACAGTACTTGCATATTTGTTTGTTGACACTGTGTGGGCCATTCCTAATAGCCTTGCTTTTGGTCAAACTACTATTTGTATTAGTATTAATATTACACAGTAAGATTGGAGACCCTTTCTTAAGGGCCTTAAGATAGCTGGCAAGCGTAACTGGTGGCAGTGAAAACTACCTTATAGTCTGAGCAGAAAGGGGCATAGCTAGTAAACCTGTTCCACCCTTTCCAAGGTGTGTGTGTGTGTGTGTGTGTGTGTGTGTGTGTGTGTGTGTGTGTGTGTGTGTATGCATGTATGTGTGTGTGTGTGTGTGTGTGTGTGTGTGTGTGTGTGTGTGTGTGTGTGTGTGTGTGTGTGTGTGTGTAAATAAAACCTCAAAGATTGTGTGTCATTTACTTGGGCATGGACACAAAAGCACTGGATGGACAGAGAGGGTCCTAGCGGTTTTGGCCTGGTCACTCAGCTGAGAACTCAACTCTATAGCTGTGCTAGTGAGGAGTTTTACTGGGGATCTGGAGGAAGAGGGAGAAACTGGCCCCAGATTGATTGTGGTCTCTGTGTGCTCTTAAGAGAAATTGCACTTGATGCAGAAAGCTGCATGTAGAAATACTGTGTGTGTACCTGTTAACCTCCCAGTGAATGGCCCCCCACAGGTGTCACTGGTAAGGACTGAGGGTCCATGATTACTGGCCCAGTGGTGGGTCGTCACAGAATGAAATGTATAATTTAAAACCATTTTTAAGAATGTGACCACTGAAATAATGAATGATTTTATTTATTTATTTTAACTAGAATGTTTATATTTGACTATTATTGATTTGTTTGCCTTTAAGAGATAATTATGTTAAAATTATTATAATGTCACTGAATGAGGTTATTTAAATTGTTCTGTTTCTTACTGCAAGTTTTAAACCCAATGAAGCACATTGTGTGAAAGCTGTTGATCTAGTTGTTTGAAGTTTATATGTTAAATCTGTTAAGTATCGACATTTTTTGAGCCGTTCTTTCTTTTAAGGTTTTGGTATATTACTGGTCTGGGTCAGATGTTCAGCTTGCGTGAGCTGCTGTTGGCTGTGTTATGAAACCAATGCAGTGAGGAAAACAGCTAGTCCTATATTAGACTGCTGGCTTAAGACATTTTTCATGGGATATGGTATCAAAAGATTTAGAAAAGTCTGAGAAAACCACAGGGATTAACTTTACCTTCATTTCTTTGTATGCTTACAGTAGAAGTGAAATGAAGCAGAGCAGTAGTAGTGTTGCAGTGAGACCTAAGGACATGCTGAGGTGAGGAGAGCTAGTGATTTTCTGACAAGAAGTTGAGAAGCTGAGTATTTATGCTTTTCTCCAGTATCTTAGATAAGGGGGACAGAATAGACACTGATCTATAATTAGAGAGTTCCACTGAGGTGTCTCCTTTGTGCAGGGGTAGTATAAAACATTTATTGATATGGAAGGGACAACAGTTTTAGACATGGACTGATTTATCAGAGTGGAGATGGGATAGCCTATGGCATTAGCTGCCATTTAGGGTACATACTTGGGTGGATGTCAGGTGCAGGTGTAGTAGGTTTCTATTTTAAAAGATGTTTTTTGATAGTTGCACTTGGGACTGGTTGAAAAGAGCAGTGGTTAGGCAAATTTGGGTATTTTGATAATGGTTTAAATGGTCTGGGGGGTTGCTGATTATATATTTGACTATTTCAAGGAAATGGGTATTAACTCACTAATGCCTAGTTTTTCCTCACTACATCCTATTGACACCTGTAGGCATCTAATATTAACCATCATATTTACATTAATAATTCCAAAAACATACTGCATACAAGTTATTGAAAGATTTTATGTTAAAGGTTACATGATGACCAATACAGCTGAACTAATACTTGACCTCTGTCTACGCAGATAAAAAACATATTAATTTCATATAATATTTATTTCTATTGTCAAAAGTTTCACATTTATTTAAATATCTCAATAACCAAGTGACACAGTCAGAACTGGTTATCCTCATATGAAAGCTCTCATCTGAATGAACAACTTGCTGATAACAGTATGTGTGTAACTTGAAAGGTTACTGAAATAGTATAAGTTGTTTACAAGATATTATAAACTTAATAGTTACTGTGTGCACTGTGACATACAAAACTCAGTTAAGATCCAGAAACTAAAGAATACTATCACTATAAAAATAGTTTGGCTGAAGAGTTTGCAATTTACAATTCCTTACTAACCCCCCTGGCTCAAGAGATATGAACATTTGTTTGAAATATGAGGACGTAATTTGATTTTATCAAACAAGTTTTGACTCTCCCATCTGAAGTAACAAAGCAATCTTCCAGAACTTTGTTGGAGGGGGGCAGTTAAATTGCTTGGCAATACTGTTTTCTGTTTTCAAATATAGGTTTGGCTGTGTGGCTTGCCTAATTGTAATAAATTGTTAATATGGTTCCAGAATGTTTTTGGATTGTTAAAGTTTGAGTTTTGGGGTGTGGAATATCAGTTTTTCTTCTCTTTTTTAATTAGTTGCATAATTTGGCTTATAAGTTGTCTAAAGTTTTAGAAAATAGCGATTATTTTTGTTGTCCAGAACTTCCATGCTTTGTCTCTCTGTATCGTTTTATGCAGAGTTTCTGTTATCAGACTTGAGGCTGTGCTGGATTTCACTTTACTAGTTTTGGTTGGGGAGAGTGAGTCAAGAATACTTATTAAGATACTGCTGAATACTGTTACTGCATCATTTACTAGAAGAACCCTAAAAGATTTCTAATTATATCAACAGCAATTATTGCCATACATAGACCAGTAATATGCAAAGTGGTGATGACCTTGAACTTAAAAAAATATATATTGTTCTCTTTAGTTCAGCTTTTTCATCCATTATCCAAGGACTTCATCAGAACCAGGGATTTTTGTTGAACAAAGTCAGTTGTCTTACCTGTGTACTCTTTAAAAATATATTTTAGAATGATTCAAGGAAGTTCGGACAGCATAAATTAGTTGATTGTCCCTAAGGCTGCCAGATAAGGTACGGAAGTCAGAAATTAGGTTTGGAAAACATGCAAGAATCCTATCTAGGAGAGAATGTCTTCCTGTAACTTTATTATATTTAGTTGGGGAAGTAATTAGTTGGGTAAAAGTATAGAACTGTAGTGTTCCCACGAATGTCAGAGTTTATTATTTACCAATTAGATCACCTAGTAATATAGTCTCATATGGCATGTTTCATGAGGTCCAGGTTAGCATTTCCTCAAGATCAGCTATATTGTTACCTGGTAGGATATATGCATTTATGATTCTGAGCTCTTATGTTTGTTTATTTTGAGTAATATTATAAGGATTTCTGATTTGGACAATAATGCAATTAAGAGTGTGTAGAAAGAAAGGAGGAGGGTATTCTTATAGAAAATGGGAATTCTGGGAATTCTATCTGCTTTTTTATTAACCTGTTCTAACTTAATGGTGCTGTATCTAGGAGGTAGAATTTCTATATTTTTAGTTTATTTATTGAGTAAGGTTTCAGGAAGTACTAGTATATCTGGAGAGTGTGGTTGTGATAGGATCAGTTCCAGGGTTACTAGGGACTGGATTTGGGTGTATATCAAGGCTTAGTATTAGGGTGATGTACATATGATGTGGGGGGTATTTGTTCATAACTGTTTTTTGAATTTGATATATTTCTGTACTGAATAAAGCCTTCTTTGATTGTATTTAAATACGTGAATGTAAGATGGTTGCCATAGTTGTGGGGCTACTTGGAAATTAATGTTGGAGAAGTTATGGGAGGTGTTTACTGTGTGCAGATTGCTGGGGCTGAGAGTCTGTAGTGGTGAGTGATATGATGTCATATATGCTACAAAACACAATGAAAAGAGTGTCAGCAAATGTATGAGTTCCAGGTTGACTTACAGAGTGTTTGTATGAATGAATGCAAGGATTGTTGAGGAAGAGAATAAGAGAAGGGAAAGGGACTGTAGCTGATGTAACTGGTGCATGAAATGAGACTCTGGGAATTTAAGTGATTAGATCAGCTGGATGGAGAAAGGTATGGTGGTGCACGGTGAGACAAAAGCAAAAACACTTGGGTAAGGACTAGAGGAGGGGTAGCATTTGGTAGCAGAGTGGGGAAGATGGCATAAGTTGTGACCTCTCGGGGGAATGGGATCACTTAGCAAACATAAGGAAGGAAAACAGTTCAGACTGATGGTTTGGGAGGACTGTGTGCATTAAAGTGACTGGATTATGACTGTAAGCAATGTGTATAACTTTAAGAGAGATGGAAAGTAAGTGGACTTCTGGGTGAAGAACAGGTCCTCTAAATGTAATGGCATGCAAGGTGGCTGGGGAATTTGGGAGTGGAAGGGAAGCATACTGGGCAGTAGCTTCCATATCAGAATAGGGCAATCAGTGTGGGCATGCTCAGTGTATAGAAGACAAAAACTGTCGGTTATCACACATGTAACTGCTATACAGGTTTCTTCTGCCTTTAAAAGGTATTTAAAATATATAGAGACACAAATTTATTTAGTTTTATTTGACATTTGTTTACCGGGAAAGTCCAACTGAGATAATATCTCATTTTCCAACCTGTCTTACATTCACTTATGTAAATACAACTAGATAGGTTGCATTCCAGTATCTGGATATCAAATTCAAAACCACTGATTAGAACAGAGGAGATTGGTGCTCAGTGGTGCAATTTATAATGTAAACAATATTAGTATCCTATTTTATTTGAGGATGGGGCATGGATGCCCAGAGAGGATGTAAAAAGAATTAAAAAGCTAGAGATTCTAGAACTAAGCATGGAGCATGCTGTGCCTGAACCTAACATGATAACACTTATAACATTGCAGGAACTGTATGAATATGATTAGCATCTAGCAAACAATCCAAACCAATAAATAAATCACAGTGTTATCAAAGTATATTAGCAGCCCTTACATTTATATAGGTTCATAGGTGGTTACTGGGCTATTGAGCTGAAAGTCTTTATAAACCTAGATGTGTGTACTCAATATAATACTAGAAAAGCCCAATATTAAGGATTTTTCCTAAACTCAATATCTTAGCTAGCGATGAGTGCCCATATCTAGGACGGTCATAGATGAAATCCCTGTCAGGAGGTTATGTTTTCCCATCCAGGCTATGCTTAAACAGGGTCATAGAGGGACTTTGTTTGAAGTTAACTGGTAGGCTATTCCAGAAGAATGGCAACCTCTGAGAGACCTGTCTTTCCAGCAGGTGCTATTTATGTTGCAGGCCAGGTTAGGGTCTCTGGTCTGGTGACTCCTTGACCCATTTGACTTGCAGATGTGCAGCATTTCCATTAGGTTTGGAGCCAAGATTGCTCTGTAGGCCAGGTAAAAGTCTCCTGTAGGTAGTGTGTAAACTACTGAATACAGTGACAGTGACTTCAGTCTGCCAGTGTGTGACATATGCTGGAGACTCTTAATTTTCTTCGCTAGAAATGTTTGAGGTTTTTCAAGTTGCTGCAGGTACCTGGTAAGGTACATACCAAAGGGAGCATTATACTCAATTATTGGCCAGATAAGGGTTGAGTACAGGGGCATTATGACCTCTTTCACTCTTGAGGCAATGCCTTTGCAAATGAGGTGTGTGACATAGAATTCAAGTACACAGATATCAATTTCAAAAACACTGTTTAGAACAGATGAGATTGGTGCACAGTACATGAATAATTCATATTATGAATAGTTTGAACATACAATATTTCTGGTAAGTTAAATGACTAAACATATCAACTATTTTGAGCTCAGTCTTGCGTATTAAGAGCCTACATTAATTGGCACAGTTGGTTTTACGTAATGAATTGGCTAAGTTAAGCAATACATACCTTGGTGGTTTAGGTTTGCTGAAGTTCTGATTCAGTGATCGAGTGTTTGCGCAGCTATATTACTGAACTTTGTACCAGTTTTTTTAAATGCCACACTGATTATAGAGTTGAGTTTCTCTTCTTCTTCTTCTCCTTTTGGGCTTATAGTTTCTCTATTAAGATTTATTTATGTCTAATCCTCTTGTTGTGTACTTCATCTGCTACTTCCTTATGTACTGTTAACTCACACATTGTCAGTATTTATTGTAGCTATAAATATCCCATGCAATCCCTTAAACTTGTTTGTTGGATTTTGCAGTCTTTACAAACTGATTTATCTTCCTGCAGTTTCAACAAAATTGATTAATTATATATGTTTTCTTTTATGTTGAGAGCCAACTTCATGCAAAATGTAATAATGCCATATTCTCATGTTTTCAATGTTTGCTGTGACATTTTTACTCTGGTTATCTTTTCATCTTATAGGAACCCATTTCTAACTCATCTGTGAGCTCTTTTGACTCTGAAATAATTTCACTGACCTAGAAGTATGAAAAGCATCGTCACTGGAGCTGTCTGTCTCTCTTTCTCTTTTAAAACATTCTCATCTCATCATTCCATTTATTACGCACAACTATCTCATGGATAAAACAAATCACCAGAATTACTGTAGTTGGTTGAATTTTGATGTTCAGTACTGTTTTTGTCCTCCCACAAATTAAAAATGGCAGACATACAGAAGCACACATCCTTTTTTCCATAGCTTACATTGTCCCTTGAAATGTCATCATCATTATCTTTCTGAAAAAAATCAATCTTTTACAAGGCTTTGGGACTTCATCCCTTGCAGTGTGTAAAATTGCAGCACATTGAATGTTTTTAGATTTCTCATATTTACCATTTGCAGTAAGGAAAATAAAATTCGTTGATCCACATTTTCTACTTTTTGACAAAGGCAGACAACTATTTTCTAAACAAAACAGTCAATGAATGCAGGAGATTGCTTGTCATATAATATCATTTTTGGTATTGATAAATATGAGTGACAGTATGTGAAATGAGACTGAATGCTATTAATATTGATGAGCGAACATACTAAAATGTGATTTTTTTTTGTTACCTAGAATTACCAGTTTTAACTAGAGTGATATTTGTATAAATTTGAGATTGGGAATTAAGGCACGGAGTTTATAGGTTTTCACTATCAGAATTTGTACACTTATTTGATTATGTGATGCCTCATTTCATATATATGAATTTTGTGTACACATTTTTATGCATCAATTCTCAATGCCATCCAGTTTTGTTTTATTTTCTATGCTTTCCCATTGTTAAATACCACAGCCATTATTTTTTTATTTATATTTCCATCTTTATTATTATTGACTATTTTCTATCTATTTATCTGCTGAACTGAGCATGCCCTCAGGTGAAGGTGGTTGGTACTGTACTCCATTATGAAAATTTGCAGTTGCCAGCTAAGTGCTGCAAATGAGGATATAGTTATTTTACTAGACAATACTCAAGTAACATATATTGGTAAGAATATCTTAAATTTTGTTTTGGTTTCATATTTTTTCATTGAAAAAGAATATGCGCACTTGGTAGTTAAGTTGCACCTATATATTTTGTACTTCTATAGACATGGTGTTCTACTGGGACATTATCCTTCATGTTAAATGACTGCTTGAACAGAACTCTTCCTTTATCTTCAACTCCCCAGAAGATACCTACCTGAGTTCTATACTGTACATTATTGATACTCCTTGATAATGGATCAATCTGATTCTTATTTCTTTTTACTCTTAGAGCCATCCATAACCATAAATCAACAATGATATCTATGCCATAAATCTACATTACTATTTCCATCTAAATAACTTTTGATGGAGTAGATAATTGTATTTCTTCTTCCACACCACAGAAACAGATACCTCCTGTGTTCCACTCTCTTTCAAAATTAAACCCACAATATGCATAAAATATTATTTTCTCATGGATTTAACCTCTCTGCTGGTCATTTCTTCTAGATATTACTTTGGTAACCCAATACTTTTCCCTTTTTTTCTTGTTAGCTCAAGCTAATGATACCTAGTCACTTTTTTCAAACCCAGTTTAATTGAGCAGGCCTGTGTGCTGCTAGCTTAATACTTATAGTCTGTCCTCTAAGCTATGATAAGAATAATTCTTCAGGTATATGTTGACATATCATATAACTGATCATAACATGTGTGACCCATTATAGTTAATAATTTTGTACTTATTGACGTGTTTCTGGAGTTTACTCATAGGACTCGCTTATTTTTTTTTTTTAAATCATATTTTAGCAACTATTGGACCTTCCAGGACCTGTTCATTCATGTGCTTATCCAACAAAATAAACTGCAAGTTTTTTTTTAAAGAGAAAATGCTATGCCCTTGGAAATTAACATTTCCAGACTGTATGAGCTGTAACATATTTGTAGTTAGGAGACGCTTGAAATGATTATCAGACTAAGGAATGTGGTTCGGCAGAAGACCAGTATTAAGTTTTCAGGTGCAAGTAAATAATTTGAAGCAGCTAAATAACTATCTACAGAATGGCTTATATAAAAAATGAATTACATAACTAAGGGCCATTTTTATAAATTTTTATAAATTCATATATGCTGCTTTATCATTCTGTGATCATTACATATCTTTTTTTGGTAGTGGTAGGACATGTCCACTAAAATGTGTGAGTGTCATTTTTCATAATCGTATGATCCTTTTTAGTTTCCCAACAATTACAATGTATAGAATGTTTTGCCTATTTCACTGTGCCTATCTATGTGAGATCTGTGTAATTTCAGGATATATATATAGAGGTCTACTGTGTTAGCTAATTTTACTACTGGTTTATGCATTTTGCAAATAGTTTTTGGTAAAGTGCAGTGGCAGCATTCACACTGATGGCAGAAGTAATAATGACCATACAATTTATGACTAGCAAACCATCAGTGTGCCATCATGAGTACTGTCACCATCTCCATCCTTCCATAAATGCTGAGGAAAAACTGCTGTTTTACAAACTGCATCAGAGCCTTTAGCTTTGTTTCTATCTGGGCTGGTACCAAAACCTATAGGTTGAGTGTATGGGTGGTGCTTTATTCTAGGTTTCCCATACACACAGCCACTTGAATCTCCCCATGTGATTCTGCAAATCTGTATGCTGCATGCAGTAAATTGTAGACTAATTAATCTCATGGTGAACTTCAAAATCTGGCTTGAAAAGGGCTTAGATGTATTTATGTGCCTAAACTGAAAAATAATGGTTTAAGTATCTAAGTTGCTATGGAACAGGATTTCAATATACATCAGGCAGAGCCCCTCAGTGACACTCTTCAAGAGAAACCTTGATGGGTGGATGGGAACCAGAAAATTTACCCCGGGGATCACTGCAGTGGCTCTGCTGGACAGTGGCACTGGGAACTAATCTAAGGGGGTGGTGAAAGCCACCACATTCTGGCTAGGCTTATAAATGCCCTTGGGAAGATAGCCTAGTACTTACCTATGAACCTATGAACCTATAAGTGCTTATCCAAAACAATTGTGCAGTTCTAATTAACTGGATATAAGGACCATCAGTCAAATATCATGAACTGACTTCTGTGGATTGTCTGTATGTCCTCTCCTAATGCTTGAGAAAATAACTCCATCTTCCAGTTAACAGTACATGAGTAACAGGGTTTTTCTGTCCTATTCCACTTCTACCAACCCCAGGAAGATAATGTACCCCCATTCAGTACTGGCAGTTCATATTTACAGATTTTACTTATATGAATGAAAGATGTCTTTTTATTCTATTGCTCACATATTCCAAAACTGATTATCTGGTTATTTGTAACATTTATTTATTTATTTATTTATTTATTTATTTATTTAAAAATCCAAAAAATATTGCAAAGGCACAGCTCCAGGTTATAGCATTCAGTTAATATATCAGTCCAGGTTAAAATCTTGAAAAATAGATGTAAATCCACAGAGGCAATAGTAAATTCAGCAGGCCAACCTTTAATGAACACAACCGCTTTCACATTCAGCTTCTTCAGGTGTATGAATGAATTCAAAAAACCACACCTTATATCCACAGATAAAATCACATGACATCAATTATTTAAAATTTAAAAATACATCATCAAAAGTACCAATACTATATTAATACAAATAAAACATATTTGTCATAGAGAAATTAAATAGCAATAATTATAATTATAAAATTAAGCATATTATGCTAAAATTTCTATCTACGTAAGGGTCTTTTAGATAATAACGGTTTAATAGGGACACAGTCATTCAGGCCATGGCCATAATTAGCTCTGAGTCTCACTATCCACTATGCCTCTAACTCCTCTGTTTTAGACCTAATATTTCCTCTTCTAACATTTAAAAAAGCCCTACCTATCACTAAAAATTTAAAGCTGTGCTGCTCATCTGTACTTGCAACATGTTTTGCAAGAGCATTAGTACCACTATTTTTTCTATGTGATATAAATGTTCTCTTATTCTTTCTTTTAAGGTACGATCAGTTTTACCTATATAAAATTTACTACAGATGCTGCAGCTAGCTAAATAGACCACATGTGAAGTATCGCATGTAGCACCTACTTTAATATCAAAAACGTCACCTGTGTCTGGATGTTTAAAAAATTTTTCAGAGGATATATAATCACAATACCTACATTTCCACAAGGTTTAGTACCTACTACTGTTGTAGTATATGTGCGTTCTTTATTATTGCATAACCTTTGTTTCAAAGACTTCCTATTCCTAAACGAAAATTGGGGTCTTATACCCACTATTTCTTTAATACGATCGGCCATCATTAGAATGTTCCAATGGTCATTAATGACTTTAGTATAAGTGTTGACATCTCTGGTATAACTAAATGACATTCTAAGTTGTTTATTCGGTATATGTTTATTTCTAGGTGGTCTTTCTGAAAAATAAGGTTTAGCAGTAGTATCTCTTAATTTACTAATTGCTGCTGAATTATTCTGAATTAAGTTCAGTTCATATCCTCTGTCCAATAATTCATTTTCAGTTATTCTCATCTGTTGCTGGTAATCACTCTCTGTTGCATTTAACCTAGAAGCTCTAAAAAACTGATTCCTTGCTACATTCCTAAAAATATAACTAGGATGCATACTATGTCTGTACAATAACTGATTAGCATGGCATTCCTTCCTATATAATCTAGTGGTGATATTACATAACTCATCCTTTTCAATATATACGTCCAAGAAATTAATACCTACATCTGAAAAATTCACTGTAAATTTAAAAAAATCTGAGTTATTGATATATATATAATAAATTCTTGCAGTTGTGTTACTGTTCCTTTCCATAGAACAAAAAGATCGTCTACAAATCTCTTATAAAACATAATAAATTCCTTGTAGACACCTCCTAAAATGAATTCTGATTCCCATACTGACATAACTAAATTGGCATAGCTGTTCGAACAAGAACTCCTCATTGCAACTTCATGCTTCTGCCTAAATATTTTGTCATTAAAAGTGAAGATGTTATTCTCAAGTACTAAACTCAGTAATATCTGTGTTACATTAATATGTTGTTCAGTAAATTCACCACTATCTCGTAAAAGCTTGATAACATATTGGACACCTGTGTTGTTAGGAATTACTGTAAATAAAGAAACCACATCTAAAGTGACAAAAATAAAATAATCCTTATTATAATCTGTATGCATAAATTGAAACAAATCAAGTAAAAATGTTCAGTATCTTTTAAAATGATATCTGATTTGTCAACTAGTTTTCTAAGGTGTTTCTCTAAGAATATTGACAATGATTCTGTACACCAGTTGTTACATGCAACATAGGTCTTAAAGGAGGCTTAGTTAAATGTTTATGGACCTTCGGTAAGCCTGAAATAGTGGGTATAGTCAGACATGGTGTATAAGAATATCTGGCTAAGTCACCATCTATAAGAAAAGATGCTTCTAGATAACTGATACTGTTTGAAACATTTGCTACCATTTTATCAACTTGGGTAGGCATAAGGTTCTAACATTATTTTCTAACATTTCATACATCGCTTCAACATAGTCACTTTTATTCATCAGCACTATTTGTCGACCCTTATCCGCTGGTCTAAACACCAGGTTCTCATTATTCTCTAACTCACAGAGAGCAGCGCACTCCTTTTTATTCAAATTGTGCCACTTATTTGCCAATCTAGTTTTTTTCTCGTTATAAACTTTACATATGTCAGAAATGCAAATTTGTTCCAAAGCATTAATTAATGCATTCTGCTTAGGAATAAACACACTTAGTCTCTTAAACCAAGAATCTTGTAACTCAGGTGTGTCAGCAAATAACATTTTCAAAGTTAAATTACGTACAAACATTTTAACATTGAAAATTGCATCTGTTATTAACGTATCAGTTGTAGGTATAAATGTGAGTCCTTTCTCCAAAACACTACATTGATAACTGGACAAAACATGATTAGATAAGTTATAGATTATTGTCTTACTTGTTGGAAGGCTTTTTTTCATAGTGTACGGCCTCACCGCGCCTTTGTTCAGTTTCCGTTTGTATCTTGTTGAGCTCCTGCCCCTTTGTTGTTTGTTTTGTTATTGACCCCCTCTCCTGTTGCTTACTGATCTCTCTCTTGTTGGTAAAGGGAAGTGTAAGCCCAAATTGCTCAGATCTTTTAAAAAAGGTGATATGGCATCGGCAGAATTATTGCCATCCTGCCCTTCATGTAACTCACACTCAGGCGCCCTATGTACTTGCGCTGTAGTAAGAAAAGTTTTCTTCCTTGTGCTCATCTCCTCTACAGCAGAACTAATCACATTCTGATTCGTTGTTTCTATATTAAGAGAAGATGCCATGTTCCACAGAAACAGTTGTAGTTAAAGTTCTCTCCTTGCTGTTGTTATTTTCACTCATTCGAGCAGTACGCTCAGCAGGAACTGAGAAATATTCTGTTCTGCTTCACGTGGCCAAACAAAGATGTTCCCTGCAAAAAAATCCATCCGGTCCCTTTGAAGTTTCTTGATCTTCGTTTGTAGCAATTTCCTTGCATATACATTAACATTGTCTATGGTATCAGTTATGGGTTTGAGTAACACCCTAGAGTCATACTTTCTTTTTTTTTTTTTTTTTTTTTTTTTTAAATTTCTTTTTATTGACTTTTAGTTATAACAAAACAAATCATACAAAACTATAATACATTATAAAATATGTAAACAGAAGTCACTCTACAAGAACTAACTATATACAGAACCCATCTATGCGAGGTCCCTAACAAGAAGGTTTAAATGCAGAGTATTTATGTTAGTATAAACTCATACACCATTCTCCAAGTGTCCCTCTGTGTAGGATTTAGCCTCATGGAATACCACAGATATTTGTGGGCAGAAATATGCTTCCCAGCAATCTTTTGGAGACCTTCCCAAGAAAGAGTCGATCTATCCCTCCAATTTAAGGTGATATAGTATTTTATCAGCATAAAAGATGTTATAAGAAAGTGTATATTCTTAACGTCCTTCCCTTCCGGGGGTATATGGAGGAGGGCAAATTGCCAAGAGAGCGTAGATTTTTCATAGCCCATTATTTCTAGTTTGACTCTGAGGGCACACCAAAGCCTGTAAGCGCACTTGCAACTCCAAAAGATGTGCATGATATCTGCTTCCATCGTAGGGCAGAATTGGCAAAAAGGAGGGATTTCATTGTACATCTTGTTTAGTAAAGCTGGGGTATAGTATGCGTTATTTATTAACATAAGTTGGGTATATCTGAACTTTAGCAGGGGAATAGCTTTGGAAAATTTTCGAATGGCTTGGGCAATGGACTCAGAAGAAATCGAGGAGTCTTGTTTTAACCAAAAATCAGAATGGATAGCATCTTTCGAGCATCTGATTGCAGAGATTAGTTTATAAGCGTGAGAAACCATTTTCTTTTTACGAGTTAGAAGATTCCATAATACCTTACATAATTCTAATTGGTATTCATGAATGTCGATACCCGCCCAAAATCTACTACAACTATCTTTTAATTGCCTAATCATGATGGAGTATTTGAGCGGAAGCTTAAGTCTGTTTCTGATGGAAGACGTATCATCCATCTTTAGTGAAAAGAAGTCAAGGACGGTTTTACTTTTGATCAGGGGGTATGGATTCAAATTAATCATATTCTCGTTTAGTTTAATGTTAGGATTAAGGTGTAAAGGTTGGAAAAGAAGAAAAGGTAAATGTAGGTTTAAGGATTTAAACAGGTTTTGCGTACATTTGATTTGGGACCATAGGTCATTTTGAATTTTATACTTTCTTTTGGCTGTGATATCTAAAAAAGGAAGTGCCATGGGATTAATGGAAAGCGATTTGATATAATTGTGATAAAGCTTGACCCAAGATGGACTCCAGGCCATTAATTCTTCTCTAAAAGTGGCGATGTTAATTATTCTACTGCTTCTAATTATTTCGTACATTAGTCTAAAATCTGGAAGACCTAGACCACCTTTATCCTTAGGGTAAACTAATTTTTGATAGGTTATTCTGATGGGTAGAGTCATACTTTCTACAGATATCTAAATATTTGTTCTTGATAATATCCAAGAGAATATTTTCTTGCCTCCATGCTGCTTCTATAAGTACCTTTAAGTAGCCCAAGCTGGTTGAAATATTTAATTGCTGCCATTCACTTATAAGTCGTGCATCACAGTCAATTTGTTCCGGTATTTTCAATATTCTGAGACCGCGTGGTATACTTTTCTCAGATAAACTAGCTTCTAAGTGAAACTTTTCATATTGCGTGCACTTCAATTTACATAGTTCTTTCTCCAACGATAATAAATCACTTCTTAAAGTTAAATAATCGACATCTTGAATGTCATCAGTATCTAGAGATATATTTCTTTTATATAAAGGGTTCTCTTCATCACTAACCTTAGAGATGAAAAGGTGAATGTTAGTTTCAGTCCATGACATATTTTTGTTTGGTGTATAATCAAGCTCAACAACTTCAATTCCTGTAGCCATTTCCAAGGTGCTAATAGGTAAAGTAGAAAAATACAGCAGATATAAGACAAAGAAAATACCTATTATGCACCAAGTTCCTTCGCAAATGAATATACAAGCAGCTACAATAATCCAAAAAATATTGCAAAGGCACGGCTCCAGGTTATAGCATTCAGTTAATATACCAGTCCAGGTTAAAATCTTGAAAAATAGATGTAAATCCACAGAGGCAATAGTAAATTCAGTAGGCCAACTTTTAATGAACACAAGCACTTTCACATTCAGCTTCTTCAGGTGTATGAATGAATTCAAAAAAACACACCTTATATCCTTATATTGGATTATTGTAGCTGCTTGTATATTCATTTGCAAAGGAACTTGGTGCATAATAGGTATTTTCTTTGTCTTATTTATTTATTTATTGCATTTGTTTACCAGGATAAGTCCACTGGGCCTAAAAGAGCCCATTTTCAGTGCAGGTCCGGGGAGAAAAGCTCCAATGAGATACAGAAAAAATATAAACATTAATTAGTACAGAAGCAGAAACAGTTACAGACAGTAAATATAGTAACATATACAGAATATATACATAAAAGCAGGAATCCAGTTTGTTTGATTACAGTAATATATACAGAAAATATACATTAAAGCAGAATTCAATGAATTCAATCAGAGTGGTATAAACAGAGATCAGTATTATTGTACCAGTATCAGCAAGTGAAGATAAAAATAAATATGGAGAAAATATCATCAGTCACTAGTAGCAAAATACATAGTTTAGTAATCATATAAGGAGAGTGAAGAGGTTAGCTTTTTTCCCACTTTTCTGAGAGTTAAAAAAGTTCAGTTACAGACTTGCTGTTCCTGAACTGTTTGAAAGTTTCTGTGAGGCCATTTTTGCTTGGGCTGAAGGAGGGTCTCTGTGTTCATCAGTGGCAGTGACTAACATTGAGCAGCTTCCCTGCCCCCCGGAGAGGTGGTTACTGACTTGAAACTGTAGTTTTATTGGCCACTAGGGGTCATTTCCATAACTCCTTCATCTTCCTCTCTTAAAACCTAGTTGCCTCGTGGTTTGAGCGTCTTTTCAGGCTTGTTGGCTGTTGGTGAAGCACCCTCCAAGAGGAAAACGCTGAGAGAAGAAGGAGCCACTTTTCAGATTTTAAGTATTTTTCTCTGTTTATTTGCTAAGTTTTTCTGCATAGCTGCCTAGCTTGAGCATTTTCTGGCTTGTTAAACTTGATTTCTGTATTAGTAGCTGTATTTAGAGCACAACCAAAAGCTGTTTGCTGAATTTCCTGTTTGCACTTAATTTTAAATCGTTTTTTTCTTAAAACTTGCATATTTTCTGTCCTTGAACTAGCACTCTTGTGTGGGGTCATTTACTGCACTGTTATAACTTGATATTACTTGTGAACCTCTGCTATCTCTGTAAAAAACAAAAACAAAAAAAAATCTTGCTTTTTTCCCACTTTTCTGAGAGTTAAAAAAGTTCAGTTACAGGCTTGCTGTTCCTGAACTGTTTGAAAGTTTCTGTGAGGCCATTTTGCTTGGGCTGAAGGAGGGTCTCTGTGTTCATCAGTGGCAGTGACTAACATTGAGCAGCTTCCCTGCCCCCCGGAGAGGTGGTTACTGACTTGAAACTGTAGTTTTATTGGCCACTAGGGGTCATTTCCATAACTCCTTCATCTTCCTCTCTTAAAACCTAGTTGCCTCGTGGTTTGAGCGTCTTTTCAGGCTTGTTGGCTGTTGGTGAAGCACCCTCCAAGAGGAAAAACGCTGAGAGAAGAAGGAGTCACTTTTCAGATTTTAAGTATTTTTCTCTGTTTATTTGCTAAGTTTTTCTGCATAGCTGCCTAGCTTGAGCATTTTCTGGCTTGTTAAACTTGATTTCTGTATTAGTAGCTGTATTTAGAGCACAACCAAAAGCTGTTTGCTGAATTTCCTGTTTGCACTTAATTTTAAATCGTTTTTTCTTAAAACTTGCATATTTTCTGTCCTTGACCTAGCACTCTTGTGTGGGGTCATTTACTGCACTGTTATAACTTGATATTACTTGTGAACCTCTGCTATCTCTGTAAAAACAAAACAACAAAAAAAAATCTTGCTTTTTCCCACTTTTCTGAGAGTTAAAAGTTCAGTTACAGGCTTGCTGTTCCTGAACTGTTTGAAAGTTTCTGTGAGGCCATTTTGCTTGGGCTGAAGGAGGGTCTCTGTGTTCATCAGTGGCAGTGACTAACATTGAGCAGCTTCCTGCCCCGGAGAGGTGGTTACTGACTTGAAACTGTAGTTTTATTGGCCACTAGGGTCATTTCCATAACTCCTTCATCTTCCTCTCTTAAAACCTAGTTGCCTCGTGGTTTGAGCGTCTTTTCAGGCTTGTTGGCTGTTGGTGAAGCACCCTCCAAGAGGAAAAACGCTGAGAGAAGAAGGGAGCCACTTTTCAGATTTTAAGTATCTTTTCTCTGTTTATTTGTTAAGTTTTTCTGCATAGCTGCCTAGCTTGAGCATTTTCTGGCTTGTTAAACTTGATTTCTGTATTAGTAGCTGTATTTAGAGCACAACCAAAAGCTGTTTGCTGAATTTCCTGTTTGCACTTAATTTTAAATCGTTTTTTCTTAAAACTTGCATATTTTCTGTCCTTGACCTAGCACTCTTGTGTGGGGTCATTTACTGCACTGTTATAACTTGATATTACTTGTGAACCTCTGCTATCTCTGTAAAAAACAAAAACAACAAAAAAAATCTTGCTTTTTTCCCACTTTTCTGAGAGTTAAAAAAGTTCAGTTACAGGCTTGCTGTTCCTGAACTGTTTGAAAGTTTCTGTGAGGCCATTTTTGCTTGGGCTGAAGGAGGGTCTCTGTGTTCATCAGTGGCAGTGACTAACATTGAGCAGCTTCCCTGCTCCGGAGAGGTGGTTACTGACTTGAAACTGTAGTTTTATTGGCCACTAGGGTCATTTCCATAACTCCTTCATTTGTCCTCAGAGGAGTGGTTTAAGGCAGTAACTTGTAGTTTATTGGCCATTTTGGGTCATTTCCTGTCTTTTCCAGCCCCTGCTATAAAGCTTTAGCGTCAAGATTAGCTGATTTAGCCGATTTAGCTAGCGGAGTTGCTACCGTTGCACACTAGGGCAGCGGCGGTTAAGCAGGTTTAAACTATTCGGGCTACCTAAAGTCCACTCTTCAAATTTTCCCTTAAAACTACCTTCCTCCAACTATACTACTGGTCTAATCAGCTTATCCTATAATTAAAAGATCATCTCTACTTGACTCAAGTAGACTATTCTCTATCTGTTAAACCTAGCACTTGCTCCTACAGTACTTATTACCTTGATACGGCACTCTTGTCATAGATAGTACCCCAAAAGGCAACCCCCCATTTCTCGGTCACCCACGTCCCCCGGAATCTTTTTTAAAGTTTTTTTTGTCTATTCCTTCTAGCATGTCGAGGGATCAGTTGCTAGTGTCCTCTCCTGCTCAGCTGGTTAACCTGGGAATATTGAGGCAATGTTACAATTGCCTCATGTACACAGACAACCCTCTCCTCCTCCCACAAAACACAAATACATGCGAGAGATGCAACTATATGGCCAAACTGGAGGCTGAGCTCTCTCAACATAGGACTGGCAAGACCAGTCAGGAGGAGAAGGTTACCACACACACTATAGACCCAGTCTCACATAGTACCATTACAACCTCAAATCATACACATAAACACACAAAGACATACTCGGAGGCTCTGATCAAAATCTACCAAAACAGCAGAGGCCACCAAAGCAGACACCCAAACAACCACCACCTCAGAACACAACACCTGCAACACATAGACCTCACAGTCAGAGTGTCAAACAGTCACAGCCCTTAAGGCCAAACACAATGCCAGACACACTAGTCATTGGTGACTCCATAGTCAGACACACTGACGCGTCCGCCACCAGACTGAGTAAGGAGAAGGTCACAGTAAGCTGCCTGTCGGGCGCTAGAATCCGCCACATAACGCAAGCACTCAGGTCTCTCAACAGCAGGTACAAATATGACTCAGTCATTGTCCACGCTGGTGTAAACGACCTGAGACGCACCTCCTTGGACTACATGAAAAGAGACATTGAGGAGCTCTCTGATTATGTAGCCCAGGCAGGTATGACCCTGACCTTGAGCAGTATCCTACCTTCACCAAGAATGATGCCACAATACAGAGATAAGATGATCAGCTTTAACAATTGGCTTAAACACTGGTGTCATTCAAAGGGGATCCAGTGTCTGTCTGCCTGGGATGACATGCTGGACAAGCCACGCTGCTTCAAGGGACGGCTTGCACCTGTCACCCTGGGATTCCAGATATTGGCAAAGGCTCTTGCCACCCCCATAGTGCATTTTAGGCAAGGCTCAAATTCTAAACCTACCACCCTAGAACACAAAAAGGAAAAAAACTAAGGGTAATGCTGCTCAATGCCAGAAGTCTAAATCTCAAAATGCACGCACTCGAGGCCCTTCTCAGTATGGAGAACATCGATGTCTGTGCTGTGACAGAAACCTGGTTCAAGGCTCCTGAGAGCACCCCAGCGCTATCAGGTTTTACCTCATATCATGCGTTCCGCCCCAAAATCCGGACAATACCAAGAAAGGAGGGGGGTATCCATATTCATCAAGGACACCCACACCTCAAGACTGGTGGCAACGCGACAATGCATCGTTTTACTTGTTGCTTTGTAAGTTTTTCTTTGCCTTTTTTTAAGCTCCCTTTTAGCTTGAGCATTTTCTGGCTTGTTAAACTTGATTTCTGTATTAGTAGCTGTATTTAGAGCACAACCAAAAGCTGTTTGCTGAATTTCCTGTTTGCACTTAATTTTAAATCGTTTTTTTCTTAAAACTTGCATATTTTCTGTCCTTGACCTAGCACTCTTGTGTGGGGTCATTTACTGCACTGTTATAACTTGATATTACTTGTGAACCTCTGCTATCTCTGTAAAAAACAAAAACAACAAAAAAAATCTTGCTTTTTTCCCACTTTTCTGAGAGTTAAAAAAGTTCAGTTACAGGCTTGCTGTTCCTGAACTGTTTGAAAGTTTCTGTGAGGCCATTTTGCTTGGGCTGAAGGAGGGACTGTGTGTTCATCAGTCGCAGTGACTAACATTGAGCAGCTTCGCGGGTCCCCGGAGAGGTGGTTACTGACTTGAAACTGTAGTTTTATTGGCCACTAGGGGTCATTTCCATAACTCCTTCATCTTCCTCTCTTAAAACCTAGTTGCCTCGTGGTTTGAGCGTCTTT
Organism: Protopterus annectens; assembly: GCF_019279795.1. Taxonomy (NCBI): domain Eukaryota; kingdom Metazoa; phylum Chordata; order Ceratodontiformes; family Protopteridae; genus Protopterus; species Protopterus annectens. The sequence goes on from NC_056751.1 coordinate 273,825,909, forward strand.
TCAGGCTTGTTGGCTGTTGGTGAAGCACCCTCCAAGAGGAAAAAACGCTGAGAGAAGAAGGGAGCCACTTTTCAGATTTCTCTGGTTATTTGCTAAGTTTTTCTGCATAGCTGCCTAGCTTGAGCATTTTCTGGCTTGTTAAACTTGATTTCTGTATTAGTAGCTGTATTTAGAGCACAACCAAAAGCTGTTTGCTGAATTTCCTGTTTGCACTTAATTTTAAATCGTTTTTTTCTTAAAACTTGCATATTTTCTGTCCTTGACCTAGCACTCTTGTGTGGGGTCATTTACTGCACTGTTATAACTTGATATTACTTGTGAACCTCTGCTATCTCTGTAAAAAACAAAAACAACAAAAAAAATCTTGCTTTTTTCCCACTTTTCTGAGAGTTAAAAAAGTTCAGTTACAGGCTTGCTGTTCCTGAACTGTTTGAAAGTTTCTGTGAGGCCATTTTTGCTTGGGCTGAAGGAGGGTCTCTGTGTTCATCAGTGGCAGTGACTAACATTGAGCAGCTTCCCTGCCCCCCGGAGAGGTGGTTACTGACTTGAAACTGTAGTTTTATTGGCCACTAGGGGTCATTTCCATAACTCCTTCATTTGTCCTCAGAGGAGTGGTTTAAGGCAGTAACTTGTAGTCTATTGGCCATTTTGGGTCATTTCCTGTCTTTTCCAGCCCCCTGCTATAAAGCGCGTTTTAGCGATTAGCGATTTAGCCGATTTAGCTGAAGCGAGTTGCTACCGTTGCACACTAGGGCAGCAGCGGTTAAGCAGGTTTAAACTATTCGGGCTACCTAAAGTCCACTCTTCAAATTTTCCCTTAAAACTACCTTCCTCGAACTATACTACTGATCTAATCAGCGTATCCTATAATTAAAAAGATCATCTCTACTTGACTCCAAGTAGACTATTCTCTATCTGTTAAACGTAGCACTTGCTCCTACAGTACTTATTACCTTGATACGGCACTCTTGTCATAGATAGTACCCCAAAAAGGCAACCCCCCATTTCTCGGTCACCCACGTCCCCCGGAATCTTTTTTAAAGTTTTTTTTGTCTATTCCTTCTAGCATGTCGAGGGATCAGTTGCTAGTGTCCTCTCCTGCTCAGCTGGTGAACCTGGGAATATTGAGGCAATGTTACAATTGCCTCATGTACACAGACAACCCTCTCCTCCTCCCACAAAACACAAATACATGCGAGAGATGCAACTATACGGCCAAACTGGAGGCTGAGCTCTCTCAACATAGGACTGGCAAGACCAGTCAGGAGGAGAAGGTTACCACACACACTATAGACCCAGTCTCACATAGTACCATTACAACCTCAAATCATACACATAAACACACAAAGACATACTCGGAGGCTCTGATCAAAAATCTACCAAAACAGCAGAGGCCACCAAAGCAGACACCCAAACAACCACCACCTCAGAACACAACACCTGCAACACATAGACCTCACAGTCAGAGTGTCAAACAGTCACAGCCCTTAAGGCCAAACACAATGCCAGACACACTAGTCATTGGTGACTCCATAGTCAGACACACTGACGCCCGCCACCAGACTGAGTAAGGAGAAGGTCACAGTAAGCTGCCTGTCGGGCGCTAGAATCCGCCACATAACGCAAGCACTCAGGTCTCTCAACAGCAGGTACAAATATGACTCAGTCATTGTCCACGCTGGTGTAAACGACCTGAGACGACCTCCTTGGACTACATGAAAAGAGACATTGAGGAGCTCTCTGATTATGTAGCCCAGGCAGGTATGACCCTGACCTTGAGCAGTATCCTACCTTCACCAAGAATGATGCCACAATACAGAGATAAGATGATCAGCTTTAACAATTGGCTTAAACACTGGTGTCATTCAAAGGGGATCCAGTGTCTGTCTGCCTGGGATGACATGCTGGACAAGCCACGCTGCTAAGGGACGGCTTGCACCTGTCACCCTGGGATTCCAGATATTGGCAAAGGCTCTTGCCACCCCATAGTGCCTTTTTAGGCAAGGCTCAAATTCTAAACCTACCACCCTAGAACACAAAAAGGAAAAAACTAAGGGTAATGCTGCTCAATGCCAGAAGTCTAAATCTCAAAATGCACGCACTCGAGGCCCTTCTCAGTATGGAGAACATCGATGTCTGTGCTGTGACAGAAACCTGGTTCAAGGCTCCTGAGAGCACCCCAGCGGTATCAGGTTTTACCTCAAATCATGCCCGCCCCAAAATCCGGACAATACCAAGAAAGGAGGGGGGGTATCCATATTCATCAAGGACACCCACACCTCAAGACTGGTGGCAACGCACAATGCATCGGAGACCATCCAGGTGCAATTAACCATAGGCAAGACTGCTCTGCAAATTGTAGCATGTTACAGGCCACCCTCACAAACTCAGGAACCTCACATGGCCTTCCTGAAAACACTAGAGGGGATAAATGTATCACCAAACACCATCATACTAGGTGACTTCAATTACCCTAATATAGACTGGGAACACTACTCAAGCCCAAACACCCTAGCCCAAAAGTTCCTGGAATTCATAAACTCAAATGCCATGGAACAACTAGTCACCATCCCCACAAGAGGAGATAACATACTTGATCTCATCATCACGAACATGGGAGCACAATGTTCAACACCGGAGGTGTACCCCCCACTGGTGAGATCAGACCACAAACTAATCTCGCTGGAGGTCCTCATCCCACCCCCACCTGAAATAAAAAAGACCACAGTAAAGAACTTCTCAAAGCCGACTTCACACTTCTAAAGACTAGTGTGGTCTCCTTTAAGGCCCCGAGCGGAAAACAGTACTCAAGCCGCTGAATCACTTACAAATGCCTTCTACCAGCACCTGCAGGACTGCATGGATAAGGCAATCCCAAGCAAAACAAAGACTCTTTGTACCAAAGGCAAGCGTCCAGTCTGGTGGACCCCAGCCATAAACAAACTCTACAACAAAAGGAGGAAGCTACTACAAGATAGAGCAAAATCCTTAAAAGGTAAGACACCCTTGATCACTATAAGTAAAAAACTAAGAGCTCTCATAAAATCATCCAAAGCAAATTTCGAGAGAAAAATAGCTAAAGACTCAAAAGACAATCATAAGGCCTTCTTTAGCTATGTTAGAAACCTGGGAGGAAACTCCCAGATATGCTCAGAGCTAGTTCAAAATGATGTGAAGATTACTGATCCTACAGACATTGCCAACATACTGGCTGACAGGTTCAGTGCAAACTCCCCCCCCCCAAAAGGAGAGATATCTATACCAAATGATTGCAGCCCCCCAAACATCTCCAGCGCCCAAGTGAGAACTGCTCTCTCCAAAGCAAAAAACACAGCATCCATGGGACCTGATGGTGTCCCGGGCTGTGTGCTCCATGAACTCAATGAGGAATTAAACCCACAGCTAGGACAGCTGTTTAATCAAAGTCTTACCCTTAAAAGGTTCTGTTCTGCTTCACGTGGCCAAACAAAGATGTTCCCTGCAAAAAAATCCATCCGGTCCCTTTGAAGTTTCTTGATCTTCGTTTGTAGCAATTTCCTTGCATATACATTAACATTGTCTATGGTATCAGTTATGGGTTTGAGTAACACCCTAGAGTCATACTTTCTACAGATATCTAAATATTTGTTCTTGATAATATCCAAGAGAATATTTTCTTGCCTCCGTGCTGCTTCTATAAGTAACTTTAAGTAGCCCAAGCTGGTTGAAATATTTAATTGCTGCCATTCACTTATAAGTCGTGCATCACAGTCAATTTGTTCCGGTATTTTCAATATTCTGAGACCGCGTGGTATACTTTTCTCAGATAAACTAGCTTCTAAGTGAAACTTTTCATATTGCGTGCACTTCAATTTACATAGTTCTTTCTCCAACGATAATAAATCACTTCTTAAAGTTAAATAATCGACATCTTGAATGTCATCAGTATCTAGAGATATATTTCTTTTATATAAAGGGTTCTCTTCATCACTAACCTTAGAGATGAAAAGGTGAATGTTAGTTTCAGTCCATGACATATTTTTGTTTGGTGTATAATCAAGCTCAACAACTTCAATTCCTGTAGCCATTTCCAAGGTGCTAATAGGTAAAGTAGAAAAATACAGCAGATATAAGACAAAGAAAATACCTATTATGCACCAAGTTCCTTCGCAAATGAATATACAAGCAGCTACAATAATCCAAAAAATATTGCAAAGGCACGGCTCCAGGTTATAGCATTCAGTTAATATACCAGTCCAGGTTAAAATCTTGAAAAATAGATGTAAGTCCACAGAGGCAATAATAAATTCAGCAGGCCAACTTTTAATGAACACAAGCACTTTCACATTCAGCTTCTTCAGGTGTATGAATGAATTCAAAAAAACACACCTTATATCCTTATATTGGATTATTGTAGCTGCTTGTATATTCATTTGCAAAGGAACTTGGTGCATAATAGGTATTTTCTTTGTCTTATTTATTTATTTATTGCATTTGTTTACCAGGATAAGTCCACTGGGCCTAAAAGAGCCCATTTTCAGTGCAGGTCCGGGGAGAAAAGCTCCAATGAGATACAGAAAAAATATAAACATTAATTAGTACAGAAGCAGAAACAGTTACAGACAGTAAATATAGTAACATATACAGAATATATACATAAAAGCAGGAATCCAGTTTGTTTGATTACAGTAATATATACAGAAAATATACATTAAAGCAGAATTCAATGAATTCAATCAGAGTGGTATAAACAGAGATCAGTATTATTGTACCAGTATCAACAAGTGAAGATAAAAATAAATATGGAGAAAATATCATCAGTCACTAGTAGCAAAATACATAGTTTAGTAATCATATAAGGAGAGTGAAGAGGTTAGGTTATAAAGCAGGAACATAGCCAGGAAGAATTGAGATGATTTTTCAGCATTTGTTTGAAAGTGGTGGTGCTGCCTGTGTTTCTTATAGAAGGCGGAAGTGAGTTCCATCATACCTCTCAACTGTCCCGAATTACTCGGTTTCTACCGAGTTTTGGGGTCCAAATAATGGGGTGCCACGATTCTCGAGTGGCACCCCTTCATTTCCGATTTATTCGTACTTTGTTTTTTGTTTTTTTTTTAATTTTCGCACTTCATGAGCCGACGTCATCACGTGCGTGATGACTTCAGCTCCACCAGCCTGTCGGAATGCTCACACACATACGTAGCACATATTTCCGGCTCTGGTTCAAATGCTTTTGTGAGCGGCAAGTCACCAGAGCCGGATAGGCTGGATTTATTTAGCTTGAATTAGAAAGGATTTCACTGGCTGTAGATTTTATTTAGAAGATGCTCCGTTCACTGTGGATTTTATGAAGAGAGACACCAGCTGGATTTATTTTGCTGGCTGGATGTGGAGTTTATTTAGAAGACACTCGCTGTTTCTGGATGTATTCAGAGGTAAGGGGTGATTAAAATAAAATAAAAAAGGATGTCAACAATTTCAAATATTCTCTGCATTAACCCAGACATCCTTGAGGTTGCTTAATTTAAATAACACATAAACACACTACTTGAGAGATGAGCATTCAACTTTGCTTACATATAAAGGTTAAGTTTTTTACTACTTAACAGGCCATAACATTGCAGAACACAGCTGTGTAAGCAATGACAAAAACTGCAATGCATCATGTTATTTTTTCCTAGTCTGACCGTCACTTTTATCTAATCTGTAGATATTCAAAAAAGTAACAAAAATAAATTGTTTTTTCCAAAAAGTATCTATAACATTGTAATGCATTAAACAGTCATTGTCACCTCCATTAATGAGTGATGAAAAAAAAATTCTGGAATCGCACTTTTTTGGAAATCCAAGGGCCTCAAGTGTTGGCCTGTGTGCTCCATGAACTCAATGAGAATTAAACCCACAGCTAGGACAGCTGTTTAATCAAAGTCTTACCTCTGGATACATTACCCAGGGGTGGCGCACTGCAACTGTGGTACCACTTCACAAAGGCGGTGCCTCCACCGACCCTGAAATTACCGGCCCATTAGCTTGACAAGCCTTATCTGCAAAGCCATGGAGAGGATCATAATGGACCTCATAAATAAAGACATAGAATTTGCAGACTTTGGATCCAACCCAGTTTGGCTTTGTCAAAGGCAGATCATGCCTTTTAAACTTGGTTGACTTTTTGAAACAGTCACCAAAGCCATTGATGAGGAAAGGCAGTCCATACAGCCTACCTCGATCTGGCTAAGGCCTTGATACAATACCCACTCGGGTATCATTGAAAAACTCATCAGCTTAAATGTCAACCCATACATCACAAGATGGGTTGCAAACTGGCTGAGTGACAGAACCCACAGGGTCAGAGTTGCTGGCGCCATGTCAGACTAAAAGCCTGTCACAAGTGGTGTCCCACAGGGCTCAGTCCTGGGCCCACTCTTGTTTGGCATCTACTTTTCTGAAGTACAAGCAAACACAGGAGGGTTATGGCTGACAAAGTTTGCAGATGACTGCAAACTGGGCGCCATAGTAGAAAACACATCTGATACAGATATCCTTCAGAAGGGTCTCACAGAAACGGATAACTGGTGCCAGAGCCACGGCCTAAAGTTAAATGCCAAAAAATGCATAGTCATACCCTTCGGGAAAAACAAGGTTACCCCTAGCTACCAACAGAAGAAGTTATCAGGGACCTGGGGACCCAGGTTGATAGTAGTCTGTCATTCGACACCCATGTAGCTAAAGTAGTTAGCAAGACCTTCTACATTGCCCACCTTATCATGAAGGGATTCTCATCTAGATCAAGGGAGGTCATAGTCTCCCTTTGCTCATCACTCATCAGACCAATGATTGAGTACAATGCCCCATTCGGAATGTATCTGACCCGACACTTGCAGCAGCTGGAGAGGCCACAAAAGTTCCTCACCAAAAGGATAAAGGGTCTCAAAAATCTGTCCTATGCTGCCCGACTGAAAGAACTCCAGCTCTATTCAGTCGCTTACCGCTTGTTCAGAGGTGACCTTTGCCTAACATACAAGGCCATGTCAAACCCAGATTTGATGAATATGCTTCACCTCAAAAAATCTAGATCCATCAGAGCCACAAGGCGGAGACTTAAACCTTGACACGGCTATTAATAGGGGCGTGCTGGAGGATAGATTCATCACCCAAAGACTCCCTATGCTGTGGAACAAAATCCCGGTACATGTGAGGCAGAGTACCTCGCTGGCCTTGTTCAAGAGAAATCTTGACCAATGGATAGGAGATCACAGATATACCCCAGGGATAACCTCAGTGTCACTGCTCGACAGAGGCACAGCAAAATAATGGGTATAGTTCCCCATACTAAAGGGGTGGCGTAAGCCACAAAACGATGGGCTAGGCTTGTAAATGCCCTCAGGCAGATAGCCTAGTATGAACCTATGAACCTGTGAACCTATAAAGCAGGAACATAGCCAGGAAGAATTGAGATGATTTTTCAGCATTTGTTTGAAAGTGGTGGTGCTGCCTGTGTTTCTTATAGAAGGCGGAAGTGAGTTCCATCATACCTCTCAACTGTCCCGAATTACTCGGTTTCTACCGAGTTTTGGGGTCCAAATAATGGGGTGCCACGATTCCCGAGTGGCACCCCTTCACTTCCGATTTATTCGTACTTTGTTTTTTATTTTTTTTTAAATTTTCGTGCTTCATGAGCCGACGTCATCACGTGCGTGATGACATCAGCTCCACCAGCCTGTCGGAATGCTCACACACATACGTAGCACATATTTCCGGCTCTGGTTCAAATGCTTTTGTGAGCGGCAAGTCACCAGAGCCAGATAGGCTGGATTTATTTAGCTTGAATTAGAAAGGATTTCGCTGGCTGTAGATTTTATTTAGAAGATGCTCCGTTCACTGTGGATTTTATGAAGAGAGACACCAGCTGGATTTATTTTGCTGGCTGGATGTGGAGTTTATTTAGAAGACACTCGCTGTTTCTGGATGTATTCAGAGGTAAGGGGTGATTAAAATAAAATAAAAAAGGATGTCAACAATTTCAAATATTCTCTGCATTAACCCAGACATCCTTGAGGTTGCTTAATTTAAATAACAAATAAACACACTACTTGAGAGATGAGCATTCAACTTTGCTTACATATAAAGGTTAAGTTTTTTACTACTTAACAGGCCATAACATTGCAGAACACAGCTGTGTAAGCAATGACAAAAACTGCAATGCATCATGTTATTTTTTCCTAGTCTGACCGTCACTTTTATCTAATCTGTAGATATTCAAAAAAGTAACAAAAATAAATTGTTTTTTCCAAAAAGTATCTATAACATTGTAATGCATTAAACAGTCATTGTCACCTCCATTAATGAGTGATGAATATCTTTATAACACCAAGGTTCTAATTTTTCAGAGATGTTCATATGTAGGAAGCTCACATTAAACAACTCTTGACAGTCTGTTCTAATTAAAAAGTGCTCAAAAGAACTTCAAAAGGGGTAATGTCCCCACAGAAAAGACCAAACTTTGAAATACTAAAACCAATTTCATATAAAAAGGAAGATGAGTGACAACTAATGAAATAACTTATTTTTATACTAATGCCTTTTTTCAAATGGCAGACCAATTTTCTTTTTTGAAAAACAAGATTTCTTCTGACTAGAAGAGGAAGACATCAAAGATAAAACAGGAAAGGTCATGCTTGTGATTTCATCCTACATAATCATGTCATAATTAATGCTTTCAGTTTCCCCGATGTCAAAACTGTGATATTTTTACCTAAAATCTGATAATCTCCAGGACAAACTATTCTCTTAAGTAAGAACAATCATTTGTTCACTACTTGTCACAGAAACAAAGACAGTTATATATATGTGATACATTATTGTACAACTTACTAAAGTGTTTCACATATAGTAACACACTTTTCTATAATATTTTCATGTTAGGTCAGATGATGTTTTATCCGCTAAAATAACAAGATATTTGTCATTTTTCTGTTCTTTTTTCAGGCTATTACAAAATGCGTAGTGTGTGTGTGTGTGTGTATTTTTTATGCTAAGAGGTTGAGAGCTGTGGTGAGAAATGAATTCACTAAATGATAACCATTAAGTTTTCAATCTTCCTATTTTTCAGGAAGCTGCCGATTTGGCATAGTGGTATGTTGCTCTGACTATAGTGCATAGGGTCTCAAGACTTGCCAGTGAAATGCATGGTGGTAACACATTTTATTCTAGCAGCTTTACAAAATTATACAAGCAATGTTTAAAATGTGTCCCTGGTTTTTGACCTTTTGCCCCCCCCCACCCAAAAAAAATGAAATTGAAAATAAGTGCGAGAAGCTGTGGAAGATGCCCATGGCTTACACTACTGTCATTCTATTTATAGTGTGAATATGGAAGTAGACTTTTATGATGGAAATGTTCTGAATTGGGCAGTTTTGTCATTATTGGTTCATGCATTTTGTTTCATTGCCTACAGTACAGCCTACTGGAAAAATGTTGTATACACGGAATATGATTTAATAAAGTCAGGAAGGTGTATCAAAGAAAAGAACACATGTATGTTTCTTGTGTTGTTTGCAAGGGGCCAATGATATGAAAACAGCCCAAAGGTAATCTTTTTATCCACCACTGGCCAGATGCATTTTTTTTGGATGTGGTGTAGGTTTCAATGCTGTTTCAATGAATGTGAGTTTCAAGGGCAGAGAAGTTTTAATGCCAAGTCTGTTTTCATTGTGAGACAGTATTGCTTTGTTTACCAGATGTCTATTAGTGTTTGTGCATTGTTGTGCTGTAAAATGTAAAGATAAAATACAAATAATCATTGTAGAAGTAAAGCGGTATGCACACATTAGTGTTTATCATAAATGGAGCGAAAGCCAGGTAATGGGACATTGGAATGGCTGCAGGGGGCTGGTGCCATATTTTGGTTGTCTGTTCTTCAGTTTGCGTTTGAAAATTGGTATCCCACAATTCCATTGGAGTGGGTGGGGTTACGTAATTATGTACGCAAATTAGATGTTAATCAGCGTACAGATTTGTACCTATTTTTCATGGGCCTTGTCCAGATTTTTGATGTTTCCAGGTTGAGAGGTATGAGTTCCATAGTTTGGTCATGGTGAAGGCATAGAGGAGTTGACCAGCAGGTAAGGTGGGCTTATCTACTTTTAGAAGTAGATGATTTTCAGATCTTAGATGCCTGCTGGAATGGTATTTGGCAAGTAACGCTGAGAGAGCAGGACAGTCTGTGGGTCTGTAGATTATTTTGGGTGAATGAGAGATGGTGGGGGAGTTCCAGCCACCCTAATTGTTTCAGTGACTTACAGTGGTGGGATGAGAATGTGGCTTTGGTGGCAAATTTTGCTATTCTGTTGTAACACATAGCAAGTTTGGATTTTGTAGAATTTTGGATATTAGTGAGGAGAGGGGCACCATAAAAGGGTAATAAAAAGGTAGTTGCAAGGGTTTGTCTAGTAGAGAGGCCAAAAAAGCGTTGGTGCCTGTAGTGAATACCAAGCTTTTGGTGTGTTTTTTTATGTTATTGTTTATGTGTAGGTCAAAGTTAAGGTTTTCATCTATAATAATGCCTAGTAATTTAGTGTGTGGGACAACTTCTATAGTGGTATTGTCTTGGGCTTGTATAGTGAAGAGTTTTTTTTTATCAAATGGAGTGGTTTTCCTATGAGTAAAAATTACTAGTTTATTTTTTCTTGGATTTAGGGCAAGATGATTGTTAACCATCCAAGATTCAGTAGATGTGAGGGCATTCTGGGTAACTTCTGGGTAACTTGTTGGAGTTCAGAGCTGAAATTTGCAGGGCATATTATTGTAGAGTCATCAGCATACTAGATTACTGAGCATTGTGGGAGAGTGGTGTGAAAGTTGTTAATAAAGATGCTAAATAAGAGAGGACCAAGTATGGAGCCTTGGGGTACCCCTGTGGAAGTATAGAGGAAGGGAGAGTAAGACTGTTGCCATTTGGTGGATTGCCGACTATTGGAGAGATAGCTGTTGTACCATTGTAGGGTAGGGGGAGAAATGTGGAGGGTGGATAGTTTAGAGAGTAGGACAGTGTGGGAAATGGTATAAAAAGCTTTGGAGAGGTCAAGGAAAAATGAAGCAATTATTTTACCAGAATCCCATGCCCAGTTAACTGTATCAAGGAAGGATAGGAGGGCGGTAGTGGTGCTGTGTCCTGGTCTAAAACCATGCTGAGTGGGTGATAACATTTGATTTTCATGCAGGTGGTTGAGGTGTTAGGCATGGATGCATTTTTTCAGTATTTTAGAGAGGGGTGAGAGAATTGCTATGGGTCGAAAGTTTGTGTTGTCTGTGTTGGTCCCACCTTTGTGTAAGGGAAGAATGAATGCTTTTTTCCAGATGTCTGAAACAAGGGATTCATTAATTGATCTGTATGCTGATGGGATAAGCTATAGAGTTTGCTGCTAGCTGCAGGAAGTGTGGGAGTAGATTGTCAGAGGCCAGAGTACAGGGTTTTAGCTTAAGTAAAAGTTTTTTTATTGTGCTGGTGGGTATGGGGGAGAATTTTAGGTTAGGGTTAAGGGTAGCACATTACACTTTATATCCAGTCACTCGTTTGGTACTTTTGCCTTCATTTCTCTACCGAAAAATCTAATTTTATTTTAGTTAATGCATACTCCTAATTTTCTGAATCAGATTTTATTTTAGTTAATGCATACTCCTAATTTTCTGATGACCAAATGATTACAATACAAAATTCATCTTCAGGGAATGTTGGCACAAACACAAATTAAACCAGAAGATAATGCTGTTCCACAACAGATCACATCTAGAAAATAGAGGCATAGCTTTGAGGGAGGGGGTGAAAGGGGCAGTCAACATGGGTGAAAAGTGCTTGCACTGGTCTTCAGTGCCTACCAGCATTGAGAAATGCAAGGCAGCCTGCTATAGTTTAAAAGGAGAGAAGGAAAAAAAGAGGAACATTTTTTGAGTTTCCATCTTATAGGCATGTGTGGGGAGGGCAGATTGGGGGATGGCACCAGGTGCACAAATAAATAACTACCCCTCTGCATTGTTCCTGCAAATATAGTAAATATTTTCAAATGTTGCCCCCTATAGCTATAACAAATTTTAAATGTGTAAGCATATTTCTGAGCAAGTTATACACACGTTTATGCTGCAGGAATAAGGTTAGACACTCATTGGCAAGGTAAAGTTCCCTAGAAATTGTCAGAAGAACAATGTGCTTATTCAAGTAAAGGAATGTGTCTGCATATATACTTGGGCATAATAATTTAACATAACTACAATTTGATTTTGTTTTTGTTGCTATTACAGGATGAGTTTCAACCCTGCTGATCCCAACCATTATCTGTGAGTTTTATATGCTTCCACTATGACTCTCCAAGTTACAACTAAAATTATAGAACTCAGCAATGCATAGAGAAGCAATGTCATACACATCATTCTTTGCAATGGTGATTAGACCCAGTGACCAAGTTTTACCTGCTTCCGCTATGACTCAGCAACATAAAACTTGGTGAGGAACTAACTTACACAACTGGTCAGTAATTCATCCTAAAGAAAAACTTAAATGTCAGCTTTTTTTGCAGGAAGGTATCCCCTTTAATGCCTATGAGCAGGACAACCCCCCCAGACACATTGAACTTACATTTACTAACTCTATTGGCTCAGTTTACCTGACCTGCTCTGAGATTGGTGACCTTTGCCAGAGATCAGTAATGAATCTGAAATGAAATCCAAGGCATCCACTGAAATCAACTGAAAAATAAGTATATTTTAAGCTTTCATTGCACTTTGGGAACTGTATTTAACTAAATTGCTGCTTCATTACTGCTAGTTTTGCTGTTGAGACTGTTTTATTCTGCACTTTAAAATTTGAATTACTCCTGCCTTATATAGCATAGGCTAGATTCAGACTTGCGGAATCTAGACTGTTTGGTATCACTTAAGCACTAAAACCAGCCATCTTACATTAAGAGGGCCTCCCTGCACCCTTGTAGCAGAAGTGTGCAGCTCTGGACCAATATGAGTTGGGGATTGCTGGAAAAAGGCTCACTTTTGGGCTTTCCTGTCAGTTAATTTTTGTTAAAACCATTTAACTCCTCTTGCATTTAAGCCTCACATTTGTGTGTAGCTGAGTGGGCGGCCGGGATGGTGCAGTGGTTAGCATTGCCACCTCACAGCAAGAGGTTCTCCAGTTCAATCCTCAGCTGGGGTGCCTTCTTTGAGGAGTCTGCATGTCCTCCCTGTGGTCGTGTGTGTTTCCTCCGGGTGATCCGTTTCCTCCCACATCCCAAAGACATGCTGTAGGTGGATTGGACACACTAAATTGGCCCTAGGTGTGAGTGTTTGCATGTGTGTGCCTTCTGTGGAAGGTTGGGTGGTGGGCTGGCAACTCAACACCGTAAAACTCCACTGCCAATAATGAGCAGACAGGTGATCCGCTGTGGCGACCTCTAACTGGGAAAAGCCGAAAGAAAAAGAAAAGAATTTGTGTGTAGCTGAGCACTGTACAATGGGGTTTACCACTGCTGTGCATAGACACATGCCTAAAAAGACAATTTTCCCAAGATATCAGGTAGTTAATCCTCCCAAACTCCCCTGCTGCATTGCAAGCAACTCAGTTGCCCTCTGAGAGTTTGTTTTAATCCTAGCCTTTTACAAAATAGACCACTTTCTTAATCCTAGAGCAAAACCTGGTCTAACTAGCCCACTCCCCACGAGTTAATATGGTATAAACCTGCAATAATGGATGGTCGGTTTTCCACCATTTCTCCAGCCAGCCTGATTGACATGAGCATACTGTGACAATGTAGTAACTGCCTCATGTATATTGACAACCACTTACTCCTAAAACAATAAAAATACAATATGTGAAAGATCTATTTACACTATGAATTTGGAATCAATTCTCTCATATAACAGCAAACTAGACATTAAACAGGTTGTCAGCACACACATTTCACCTCTTACACATAACAAGATCACAACACATCAACCCACATACACAGTGGTACTCAAAGTATGCCTACCAAAAGTTCACAAATACACACACACACCAGTGTCTCACCTAACAAGCCGCTAAGGCAAAACACCTGAAAACCAAATGTCCTGGTCATAGGTGACTCCGTAGGCACACAGATGTCCAGATGTCCCCCTCACCAGGCTGGACAAGGAGAAGGTCAAGGTTAGCTACCTGTCAGGTTCCAGGATCCATCAAATCAGGCATGCACTCAAGTCTTTCAATAACAAACACCATTATGACTCTGTCATAGTCCATGTTAGGGTGAATGACTTGAGATGTACCTCTCTGGACGATATGATGACAGACATGACTAAACTCTCAGATTATGTGTCCCAGGCAGGTATATCCCTAACCATAAGCAGGATTCTACCTTCATTCAGGGTGATGCATCAATGTAAACAAAAAATGATTGACTTCAGCAATTGGCTTAGCTTCTGGTGTCAATCCAGGGGGAACATTTATTGGTCAGCCTGGGAAGACATGGATGACAGACCATTCTGCTTTGCCAGGGATGGTCTTCACTTGTCACCTCTTTGTTTTTGATTACTGGCAAAGGTACTTGCCTCTACCACAGTACCTTTTTTAGGCAATGTCAAAACAACAAAATTTCCAATGTAAAAAAATCCAATAGAGACAAAATCCTATGAACCGTTGTACCAACACACACAGAGAAAGAAAATTTGTGAAACCAAGTAAAGCAATGCCAGTATGCAGCGAAAAACTACCATGGCAGAAATTTTCTGTCACAAAAAAAAAAAAAAAAACAACTGATGGGTTCAATATCAGTGAGTTGAACTAATGTTATAGAACCCACTGAGGTCCAGAGAAGCAATTTCACACACATCATAGTTTGCAATGCTTATTTCTCCTAGTGACTAAAACTTTAATATCTTGCCGTACTGTCTGTCAAGTAACATACTGAAAAATAAATCCGGGCTGTCAGTTCAGACAATGCCTTGTTTTAGTAAATTCAAACTGAAAGCCACCATTTTTTCTATTTTCTACCACAATCCTGCAAAATTATAAAACTGGCACTAAATACAAAAACAAAGAAATTCATAAAATATGACATCTTAGACTGAGCTATTCTTTCAACAAATATGAGTTTCTCTTGCCTGTTTTTTCTTAACTTAGTATTCTGTTTTTAAAATGTGCTTTTAAGGTCCTGCAGGTACACAAATATCTGCTTTTAATCTGTTTGTATAAACTATGAAAATTATTAACTATGCTGACTGGAAACCATAATTTCAGCTAATGAAAATGAATCTTCATTATTTTAGTAAAAGTAAAGCAGTGACTTTGTCATTGATGACGTGTTTGGTGCAAACCAAATACAAAAAACAGTTATGTGCCACTATATGCATGATTGTGTATGTCACAGGTCTGAGGCTGCAGTTCATGCAAGTTGGAGGGATGCATTGTAATGTGATCATTTTTATATAACTTCAATCTGTTTACTGCAACTTTAAATCAGAAGAGATACAAATGAGCCAGGGAGACACAGCATGCTGTTACATGACCCTTCATTTTATACAAGCAATTTGCATTTATTTCTACCAGAGATGTCTGCAGGTAAAAAAAAAATATCTTAAAAGATTGTTTATATCAAAAACTGAGGGGTAACACTACCTAGTAACAACATTTTAATTGATATTACATAATTTATGTACTTACTGAATTGTTATATTTAAGTAGATATGATACCAACAAATATTACTTCATCAGATGGACATGAAAGTAACAGCATTAGCATTCTGTGTGTAACTTTTATTTTTGGGTCTATTTATTTGGGATGTATGTATTGAAACATAGATAGATAATATTGTCTGGAAGTCACAACAGATGATTATATATTTTATAGTACATATTTTACTAGCTGAAATTGTCTTGTTTTACTGTTACAATTGGGAGGCTCAGACTACTTTTCAGAATTTCTTTAGCTGATATACAAAGTACAAAATCTTCAATTGATTATCCACTAATTGCCTTAATGGCAACATTTCATATCTCCAAATGGACTGCTTTGACAATGAAAAAGGTCAACAATGACGAAAGAGCTTGCCTGCAAGAGCAATTTAAAGATGAAACTGTAGTGTGAAAACCCCGATTCAAAGCTACTTTATGATTTGTTGCTGGATTACTTCTTAACATAAGAACTGATGGGGCTGATATCCACATGTGAAGTGTTAACTTCTAACAATAGTGCTGAGGTTCTGCGGCAGGGAATTAAATTGCTACTGTATTCGGGAAATGCCATATTTGGCTGAATTCCTAATTAATCTTTGATAATTTTGTCTATTTTCTCTGCAGGGATAAACAGTGCTGAGCAACTCTTTGCATATCATAGCACAGTACTGCACTCGACAGATGCAATCTTTTCCAGGGGTAAATTCTCTGCAGTGAGCCTAGTCATTCTCACACACACACTGTAATACTTTAGCTGTCTTCATGCCCTGTCTACTAATTGAATTCATACCTAGTAATGTGTTAGATAACTGGTAACTATTTTAATCATTCCATATGTACTATTTGTCCCCTCTTATACTACATATATAAACCATTTTAAATTAATTCTTGAGACATGTTCACTTAATATTACTTATCCTTGTTACACTACAAATGCAGGTCATATGACCCTAAGCCACATTCTTGTAATATCATATATATATATATATATATATATATATATATATATATATATATATATATATATATATATATATATATATATATATATATATATATATATGTATATGTATATGTGTCTCCCTCAACCCATGAAAATTATGTAATTTGGCAACCCCTTATTCCCAAAAGTACATTTATTCAGAAATGCACTTTTGCAAATAACGTAACTGAAAAGCAATGGAGATTGTTCTTCAGATCGCAGCACAGCAGTGATAAGGGAATATTCCCTTTCCCCACTGCAGTACAATCTTGGTGTGAGAATATATAAGTAGTGGGGGTCCACATGGGTGGTGCAGGGGGGCTTGCCCCCTGCATACATGTAGTTAGTGTTGCCATGTATTTTATTCTTTTTGTGTTTTTTTGCTTTTCAGTTATGTGGTTATTCTCAAAAGTGCATTTTCAAATAAATGTACTTTTGGGAATAAGGGGTCGCCAAGTTATGTTTCGAAGAAACGTAATTTCAATGGGTCGAGGTAGACCTTTTTCCACTGAACTACCAACTACTTAAACATTTTCTAAAAATTTAATAATATTACATTGCTTTACTGTATTCTTGCAGTAAACTAGAAGGTCATTCAGTTTGCTCACCCTCAACTGACAGAGCTATGGCACTTGGTTTCCTCAGTCAGTATAAAAATTGCCTGATGCTCATAGACAATGAAGTACAGATTAGCTCATCGCTATCAATATGTGAGAGATGCAAGTACTTAACCAAAATGAAGGCATGACATTTGAGCAACACACCACTACTGTATTCCACAAAAACTCACAGTAAACAATTATATACTAATGCTTTTAAAAAAACTCTTCCTAGTCCTCAAAGACCTAGTTAATCTTGGGTTCAGCATAAATCAAACACATATTAGCACTAGCTCAGTAAATGATCACCAAATAATTAACCACTCAAAACCTAGTGCACCTAGACACCATTTAAGCAAAAATGCACCAGAGATTGTTCACTCTTCTGTTAGACATGCAGACTCAAGTCTCAAATGTTGGACAGAGACGATGACAGTGAGATCCCTTTCAGGAGCCAAGATCTCTAACATATCAAGTGCCATAAAGACTTTTAAGCCAAACAAATATAATTAGGACGTGGTATTGGTCCAAATAATTGCGAACGATCTGCCATGTAAAAGTCTGTGGTATATGCAGAGACACATGAGACAGAGACTGCATGTCACAGTGCAGGTAAGTCCTTGGTTTTGAGAGGAATCCTCTTTCTCCATGAATGATACCAAAATACAGGGAAAAGATGATTGGCTTTAACATCTGGCTGCATGGCTGTTGCCATTTTATGGCGATCCAGTCAGAATGGAAAGAAATTATAGACAGCCTCTTTTGCTTTGCAAGGGATGGCTTCTACCTCTCATTCCATGGTTTCCACATACTGACTAAACCCTTTGCTGCTTACATAGTGCCTTTTTTGGCAGAGTCCGGCTAACAGATTTTAAAACATAATGAAACATGTATCGCACTAGTCCACACCAAGGTAGGTCTGCTCAATTCCAGAAGTCTAAGTCACAAATTGCCCGATCTGGTAGCCCTGCTGCATTTGTAGCATGTATATGAGTGTATGTTATTACAGAAACTTAGTTTAAAAGGACAAAAAACACTCCCTCAATACCAGGGTTTTGTACCTACCATGCATTGTGACCTGATGGTAACTGTAGTGGAGTGTCATGCTTTTTAAAGACTGCATCTATTTAAGGCAGATCCCTGCAGACCCAAAAATGAGCTGATTGAGATGCAAATCACACTAAATATGACTAATTATCAGATCATACCATGTGAGAGGATACGTCTATGCTCCCAGAAAAACATGCTAGGTTTCTAAATGCATTCAATGCCCTTCAGACTAACAGGATTTCCATTGTACCAGGAGATTTGAACTACTCAATGATAAAGTGAGATACCAAGACTTCAACTGCAGATTACACCCAAATATTCCTTAATTTCATAAATAAAGACTCCCTGGACTACACTGTCAAGGAACCCATTAGAAGACAAAATGTGCTAGGGATGTAACCTTGATTCAGTAAATAAACAAAACGTGGTAGAGAGACACATTATCACATAATGCTTACCTCTTCTCTGTATTAAAATTCCACTCAAAATTAAAATACATAAAATTCTTTCTTCCTTCAGAAAGGAGTTAGAAATCTGGATGGGTATCCAGAAATGCAACCTTGGCATTACTGTACTGTTGCTTCTTGCAAAAGGAGGTAAGGCTTATGAGTGGGCAGTGGCAAGGGATAAATGCCACTGGCCCTACTGTTTATATGTTCTATGATTCTGTGATTCGACCAAACATCATATGTATACAAACCTTTAAAATATCTCAAGCAAACATTTACCAGCACCTTGAACTGGTCATTGGGTAAATACGTTAATAGCTGGATGTACTTTTTTACTTAGACATCGAATCGCTCATAAAGGTGTTTTATAGAAACTGCAGTTTTAGTATAATTGTTCTATTATAGCATGAGATTTGCTTAGAACATTTAACATTTTTATTCATATATCTTCTTCTGTATTTGTACTCAGATATAGAATTCTTTTTCAGCTGTAGGTATAATCCAAAGCACTTGCTATTTCTACACAATCTTGTTTCCTCATTTCTGGAAGACTGTGTATATCTTGTTTCCTCATTTCTGGAAGACTGTGTATATCTTGTTTCCTCATTTCTGGAAGACTGTGTATATCTTGTTTCCTCATTTCTGGAAGACTATGTATCTTACCTTCTATTTTATAATCTCTTGATTGTTGGATAATGCTAAATACTCTCACTATGTCTCTCTCGTTATATTACCGCCTGGGTACAGCATACACAGGCTGGATCGTACTTCGAGGAAGGGGGGTGGGGTAGCTGTACTCTATAAATCTGAGTTGAATGTCACAACAGATGTAATACAACCACCTCAGATTAATAACTCAGAGATTTTTGCCACCAAATTGCAACTTAATAAAAATAAATGCATTAATATCATCTGTATGTACATTCCCCCAGGTAACAATATATCTACACTTGAAGATATCCTGCACTGGCTATCATGTCACTACCCCCAAGAAACCCTTCTACTTGGAGACTTTAACATAGACTGGGGCACCTGTTCCTCAGAATCCCTAACCACCCATATTAACCTGCATGCATTTACACAAATTATATCCACCCCTACCAGGACAGGTAAACCCAACCAAAAAGAAAGCATACTTGACTGGGTACTCATAAATAGTCACCCCCAACTACACACCTCTGGTACCCTCCTTGATGACCTAAGCGATCACCTTCTCACATATGTAATTAAGCACAAAACCATTAATTCCCAACAACCCTTACTCAGAAAGGTTAGAAACAATAAAAACTTTGACCCTGCCAAATTCCAACAAGAACTAAACTCATGTAATTGGTCTATTCTAAAACACCTCCCCTTAGAGGAAGCAGTAGCATACTTTAACAACAAATTCCTTGAGATCCTTGATTTGCATGCACCTGTTCGTTCAAAGAGAACCAAGGCAAAACTTGCATCATGGCTTTCTAAAGAGTCTAAACTCAAAATTACTCTTAGAAACAAAGCATAGGCTTTATGGCGTTCTTCTAAAGACCCTCAAGATCACATTAAATACAGGCAATCCAGGAATGAAACCAAAAAATCAATTTTACAAGACAAAAAACAATACTACTGTTATTTACAGACAGTAAATCAAAATAACCCTCAGAAGTTTTGGGCAGGTTTAAATAATCTACTACATCCTGGACAAACTTCAACCCCAATCCCTGCTGCTACTATTGATATAACCCCTGAAGATGTTTCTGACAGTTTTAACCGATTCTTTACTGAGACAATTCAAGCCCTAGCTAGCCAACTACCTCCTAGCTCCCCTGGTCCTGAAAGTAGCACCCCTAGAAACCTACTCACATTCAGCTTCCAACCAGTCACCACTTCACTTATCCGTACCTTGATCAAAAAATTAAAACCCACTACACTTTCTGCTGATCAACTCCCTGCCGAGTACCTACAAAAATCAGCTGATGCTATTGCTTACCCCATCTCAATGCTAATCAATCGAACCATAGTAGAAGCTAAAATTCTCACCATCTGGAAAATATCCTATGTAATCTCACTTCACAAAGGAGGTAGCTCTACTGAATTCTCCAATTATAGGCCAATAGCTATACTCTCTCCACTTGCAAAGATTATGGAAAAATGTATTCATAGACAACTCATGCACCACCTAATCCAGAATCACCTTATGGCAGACACTCAGCATGGCTTCCGTCCTCATCACAGCACTATTTCAGCCCTCCTAGCCTTTACCAACACCATAAACCATAATTGCAACAATAATTATATATCCTCAGCCCTCTTCTTGGATCTTCCCAAGGCATTCAATATGGTTGATCTCCAACTTTTAATCCACACCCTGCAAACATTCTGTCTAGATACTAGACTCTTTCAATGGTTTCAATCCTACCTGAATGGTCGACAGCAGGCTGTCCTCTGGCAGAACAAACTCTCTAAACTTCTACCTAACACCCTTGGAGTACCACAAGGCTCTATACTAGGGCCCTTGCTGTTCTCCATCTTGATTAACGACCTTTATACTGTCATCCCAAAAGTCAGCTGTATCCAATATGCTGATGAATCTACTCTAATTTGCTCAGCCACATCTCCAGTAGAGTTATGGTCAGCTACCCAGACCACCTTTAATACAATAGAAAACTGGCTTTCTGAACATTGCCTGATCCTAAATTCCAAAAAAACTGAAATGCTGTTACTTTCACCAACACGTAGGACTACCCCTTTCACTTTTACCATAAATTCAAATCATGGCACAATAATCTCCCCTGACCCCTCTACAAAACTATTAGGTGTCATCATAGACAATAATCTAAAATTCGACCTACATGTTAACCAAACTATCAAAACCATCAATAAAAAACTAGGGTCATTGTACAAAATAAAAGCCTTCCTAACCCCTCCAGCTAAAATTGCCATAGCTCGCTCTCACCTTCTTTCAACCCTTCTGTATGCATCCCATCTACTCTCGAATTTAAACAAGACTGTCCTTAACAAACTCTCAATTTGCTACAACCACATTGCCAGGTTTGTCACTGGGCTGCCTTTTAGGACACATCATTGTATCAATCTAAATCAGCTTGGGTGGCTTGAACTACCCAGCCTAATCCAGTATAACCAACTGATTATGGCCTATAAAATCCTCTATGATCCGGACATTACTCCTGCACTTAAAAATATTATCACCCCCTATAACAATCCTAGACCACTTCGATCCTCTAACAAACTACTATTTCAGACTAGCAAAATTAATAACACAGCCGGTGACTCTCTCTTTACAAACTCTGTAAGTAGATCCTGGAACTCTCTTCCAGTTGATATTACCTTACTTTTCACCTTAGGTCAATTTAAAACTAGACTCAAACAACATTTGTCACTTAACTGGCTATGTCAATGTATCAAGCCTGTCTAACTCTCTCTAGAATGTATAAAAATCTGTTAACCAGTTTACTGTGTAATTTAATTTAATCCTGACTTGCGCTCAGGATTAACTCTAACCTGTGGAACTTGTTTAACTTGCTTACTTATGTAATATCTGTAAATACTCTGTTTGTAATATGTAATGCTGATATTATGTAATGCTGTATCTGCTTACCCTTGGAGCTTTTCTCCCCGGGCCTCTGCTAAAAATGGACATGCATCCAGTCGGACTATCCTCGTCAACAAATGTAAAATAAAAATAAATAAAATAAAATTTTACATTCTTCCAAAGGATCAGTATTTTAGTGTTGAATTTACCAACACTTCCTTTAATTGCCTGTCCCTAAGGATTCATTCTCAAGTTCAGATTACAGAATAGATCTGGTCTACTGTTTCTGTACAAGGCTGCCAAACTCATCTTGGTTTTGTTTCAGGAAGATATCATCTTCTGCTGTTTGTATAGCTGAATCATCAGTCCAGTTGCCAAGACCACAACTTCTTTTCAGCAGGGCTCCCTACTGAAATTTGAGCGCAGGCAAGCCAAAAAAAGACAGAAAACACAGGAGAAGAGTGAATCTCAAAACATTGCTTTTCTCCTTAAAACTTCTCTTTGCAGGGGGGACAAACTTCCTGCACCCCCCCATGTCAGGGGCAAGCCCCTCCCACCTCCCCAAACTTATATATACCAACTCTAAGTTTGCCATATGCCAGAGAAAAGAGAATATTCTGAGAAATGGCATCTCAGAATTATACAAGTCCAATCTTTTGGACATTTTGTCTCCATGTTTTAGGACTCATTCTAGCAGGTCCCAACATTTTAAATGGTTACCTTCCAGCAGTGGTATGATGGGTAGAATGGGTAGTCACCCAGGACCCACAGCTTTGGGTAGGCCCATGGCCAGCCGCCTTCATATAGCTGTGAATTATTGTGTCACTACATGTAATTTAATTATGAATCCTGGTCCACCTCCTGAAGTTTAATGGGTTGCCAGATGCATTTTCAGTAAATCTGAGTTTTAAGGGAAGAGAAATTTACTGATTCAAATGCTGGTTGTTTTTAATGGGAATTGTTTTTATTTTGTTTATAAAATGTGTGTGTTTTTGCTGTCAAATTTGAAATGAAAGTTTTAAATGAAATCCACTCTTTTTTATAATTGTAAGAGTAAAGAAGAAAATAGTATGTACACTGACTAGTTTCAACAGTATTTTATAGCAATTTGGGGACATACAGCCAAGTAATTGAATACTGGTATGGCTGCTAAGAGCCTAGTTCATTATTTTCTATACTGCCCCATTTTACCATGAGCCCATGCTGTGGGGTCTGGAGGCATATGTTGCTACAATATGATATCATATCAGCCATTCAGGCCAAACCTGTAATGAGTGATGTCAGGGGGGCTAGCTAGTCTTGCTGAGAGGTAAGACATAGTGAAGTAAAAAGTGAAATGTAGGTATCCTGCAAGCATGCAAGACTCAAGCCAAAAAATGGCTTTATGTGACTAGTCTGCATATGCGTGTCAATTGAATTGGAATGCTTTTCTATGGCTGTTGTATGCTTGTATGAAACAAATTTAAATATGTTAATTTGTTCATTTGTATGTTGCTGAGGAAATGCTACTACAACATTTATATTGCCTTTGACTGTTTGTTTTATTCATTGCATTAAAGATTGAATTCATTCACTAATAGGTCTGGATCGTGTAATAGAGCCTACTGATATAACACTTTAGTAATATATTTTTGCAGTATCTTCTTTGTAGCCTCTAGCAACTGTGAAAGGGGTGACATTTGTCAGGTCTTATAATATGTATTATTTGGCGTGATGATCAGAGCAATCTGATCTTGACTATTCATTACACAGTCACTGTTACATATTTTTGTGCTAGAAGATTAGATTGCAAACATTTCTGCAGTTAGTTAAAAATGTTACTCTGTATTGCACTTAGCACAGTGGGATAAAACTCTGACTTGTTAATGAGCTGCTTTTGTACCAAGGGTGCAAGGTATGAATCCTTCCACCTTCATTTACCTACTGTGCAACCATGAAAACTCACTTAACAGTCTGTAATTAGGGGCAATTGAAAATTTGGGCTGGGCTCCTTAATTGTTTCTTGGATTACATGCCCAGTAATTAACTATATTTTTGCCATCCACTGTCTATTGCAAAAGCTGATCTAGTTCAGGAAATGTTATGGCCATATCCTTAGCACACCATTCTTTTAGTGCAACATAGGCAGGTACTGCATTTGTAAATGAATCATAGCAAGGCAACATTGTTTCCCAACAGCAACATGAGGATTAATAATATTTTTCCTTAATGTGGAATTATTCATATAGCTTTTACCTGTGAACAGATTGTGAACGTTGACTTACCATATTAGACAGTTAATATTTCTTATTACTCTTCTATTTAAACTGTGCTACATATAGGTTGTTCTTATGGTGTGATTCTCGTAGATTCAGGGCCTTTATAGCCAAGTCACAGAACCCAACATAATTGTGTTCCTATGTATCTTGTGCATTTATTAGGGAAGTATGTTAGGAAGTTTCTACATTTTATGTGTGTGGGGGGGGGTATGTTAGTTTGGGCATCGTTATTCTCTGCCTCAGTCAGTCAGAGACATGAGAGCCAGACCTGGGTTGAATTTACAATTTCCAAGCCATTGGTCAGAGTTATACTTAAACAGGGTTAGAGCTGCAGTCTGCTTCACATGGCTCATTCCAGAGCATGCAGATTCTTTGAGGCACATATCTGTCTCACCAACATGTCCTATTATGTTGCAAATACATTTTAAATCATTGGAGCTAGTGATTTTGATGCTGCTAATGATCTTTATACAGGTTCAAGTAGTTCATCCAAAGCTACCAGTAAAGTGCATGCAATTTATTTCTTCCAAACAATTAGGGGTGCACACAACCAACAAAGAGCATATAACTGCTGCTGGTGAGCTGTCTGTGTATGAAAGTACCTTATGCTCTTATCATACTTTTTATGAAGTCTTTAATTCAGCTTTGCTTGACTAGTCTGCATATGTATGTGAATTAAGTTGAAATGCTTTACTATAGATACTGTGTGTATGCATGAAGCACATGTGAAATATATTTAGAAGGATGCAGTAAAAAATCTAGCTATAACTGATAGGTATGGGGGAGACTGTGGATAAAAATGACTGACCCTGCTGAGTTGATAAAGTTAAAAATTAATGTATCTGTTTTTATAAGAGTAGTGTGTGTGTGTGTGTGTGTGTGTGTGTGTGTGTGTGTGTGTGTGTGTGTGTGTGTGTGTGTGTGTGTGTGTGTGTGTTTCTGTAAAGAAAATTAGAATATTTTGCTGTGGCCATTTTTATCACAATCAGACAATGCATATATTTAATAAAGTAGCTTCAGTTAATGAGTATTGATATTGGTGGATTATAATGTCAGACGTTTGAGTGGTCTTTTATGGTTGAACTGTTCTGAAATGAATAGTACTGTCATTATTTGTTAATGCATTTTGTTTCATGTCTTACTAGAAAATTTTGTAAACTAATTTAAAAGACAGTCTAATTAAATTTTGCTGTATTAAACAAGAAATATAATTTAAGACAATCAGTAAGATCAAACCAAGAGAACACATGCATTTATGCATGGTTCTAAAAATGTATGCAAGGGACCCATGTATATATCCACCAAGCCAGTGACCACACCAAATTGTAGAAAAGCCATTTATTCTCTCTGATGTCTCGGCAGCAATGCCTTCAAGGAGTATAATACATTCAAAAATATTAACCTTTTTATAACAAACACAAACACATAATCACACATTTAAGATAATTGAATCAATTAAATCAATATTTAAAACATTTAAAGTAAAACCCGCCAATCGACTTCTCCATTCATTCCTTTAGGTATCATTATATCAAATGTAGGTATATACAGGGTTTCTTTATATAGAAGCTTACTTTTAATATTTTCATCTGTATAAACATTATCTATTTTTTTCCAAAATTGATGGTTGCAGCCCCCCAAAATAAAAAATGATGTACTTTATGAAAATGTTCAGCAACTGAATTATCTTATTTTTCCTTGTCAATGTCTCAAATGTGCTCCAA
This sequence comes from Protopterus annectens, assembly GCF_019279795.1. Lineage (NCBI taxonomy): Eukaryota > Metazoa > Chordata > Ceratodontiformes > Protopteridae > Protopterus > Protopterus annectens. The sequence continues at coordinate 273,852,173 of NC_056751.1, forward strand.
AAGCCTAATTTTAAAGGCTCTTTTAGACTCACCAATATAAAACTTATTACAAGGGCACTTCAGGGCAGAAATAATGTCCTCTGTATTGCATTTATAATGTCCTTTTACATTAAACCTGACACCATTAATTCTATCAAAACTTGGTATTATATGGTCTGAAAACAGATTGTGTCCCAAAATACATTTAATTCACTGCTACTTTCCAGCTTCTCTTACAGGAGAACTGATTTCCTTACAATATAAGTAATATCTATTTTGGGAGCATCTAGATAAATGTAAATTACCTTCAGCTATGCCCCAACTGCATATTTAATTTATTTTATTATGTATTTATTTATTAGACAGGTAAGTTCACTAAAATAAATATCCCTTTTCTGTGGAGCACTGTCTCATTAAGCGACTTCTTCTTGTAGGATCCATTCCACTCAAACTTATTTACTAACTTTGCTTCACAGGAATTAGCAAACATGACTAAATGCTTCCTAAATAATATCCTCACCTGCAAAATAAAATACAATAAAATAAGAAAATAAATAGCAACAACAACAATAACAATAATAATGAAGCTGTGTCCTCAAATTCTTCATTTCTGACTCATTTATTTCACAAGGCTTGCTGGTATAGGAACCTAAGTATATATCTCACCTTCTTGACAAGTCTTTGTGTTAGGTTCAAATTTCAGAGCTGAGCTTCCATGCACAGTCTAATCCAATATGCCAAATATTTTACAGTAGTATCTTAATTAAATATTTTGTTAAGCTTGCATAAGTGTAGATGATCAGGAATTCAAGATGGCTGCCAAGCACTGAACACACACTTTTTGCTGCTCCTGTTTCAACTAATTCTATCTGCTCAAAATAATCCGCATCTGGCATCAAAAGTCAAAAGAAAGGGGTATTTTTGCTTAAATACATTTAAAGGATATAATCTAGAGCTGCATTTTTGAAAAAAAAGCTAATTTTAAACTTTGTATTCAAGTACTTACCTGTACTCACTCTGTGGAGGGCTGAGGCAGCATGGTGGAATTCTTCTCTGCAAATGACTGTGTTCTAAATAAGAGTAGTTTAAAAAGGAAATTTTAAGCCACTCAACTTTGTTCTAATCATGAAAAATATTTCATTTAGAGATGGCTAGCCAAAAATAATCCATGGACTCTACAACTTCAAAAATTTCTATAATTTCCCCTGAGAAGGATGTAATAACCAAGAGGCAAAGAATAAATAAATCAACACAAGAGCTGAACAAAGGAACTACTAAATCCAAAGGTGACTGCACTTTCAATGGATGACATTAAGACTGCCTTACAACCCTTACAAGAGGATTTCAAGCTATTTTCAGACAAATTAAACTCTTTTGGTTCAAACCTGGATCAAATCATAACAAGAATCAACTCAATTGACAATAAAACTGAAGAGAACTTAATGCAAATACAGGATCTACAGACCAAGGTAAATGCAAATGACAAAATTATTAGTGACTTACAACAAAACATAATTGATTTAGAAGCTTGCAGTAAGAGAAATAATATTTTAATACGTGGTATTCCGGAAAAGTTTGATCAAGCCCAATTGCCTGTAATACTAACTGAAATTTTTGAGCATATTACTGAAAATAAAATCCTTGCAAAAGAAATTACTGTTGAAAGATTCCACAGAGCATTATGAAGAGCTCAAAATGAAGCTAACCCCAGACAGATTTATGCAAAACTCCTTAATGCTGCACATGTCAATTTACTTCTTATGGCTGTAAAGAAAAAGAAAAAGAAAAACATCTCATGGAGAGGGTACAGGATTTCAATTTCACAGGATCTGCCTCAACCCATTAAAGCTCAGAGACAAGCTCTAGCCCCTTTCTATGCTTTGTCAATAAAACAAATCTATGTTTCCAAATGAAGAACCCAGCCATCCTCTCCTTCAACTACAATGATCAAACGTTTCTTATACATTCTGTGGATGAAGCTAAAAAAACATTTATGCAGGCCTTCAAGGAACTACCTGTTAATTAAGTCTTAGGACAAGGCTAGTTAAAAAATACTACTATGCTAAAGCAGCTTATGTTTAGTGTAATGTCTGTAAACACTGACAGAAGAAGATACATCATAAATATTTGATACAATTTTCTTGGATCTGCAAGCTAAGAAATGCAGCTAACTATGCTCAACATACCCTAGTATATGTCCTGCTCATTTTATGACATCTTCTGGTTCTCCTGGGGCTGTTTTGTCATTTGGAGTCCTTCAGCATTTAATGGCTCCATTTTTTGCGACCAGCATTGCTACCTGAGGACTAGCAAGGCCTGTCTGTAAGCTCCACGAGGGTTTTTCAAGTCTCCAGGGTTGTTTTAGCATTCCATAACCCAGAATGCAGCTAAAATGTCATCCGATGACGTCACAGGGTCAGAGAGCATGGGAAAAGAAGCAATGCATTACTGGGAATGCTAAAATCACAAAATACATCATAATTATAAAGAAATGGATCTTGTAATCACTTTCATGGTACATTTAGTTGTTGAAAACTGAACGAACACTAAAGGACACTGGTCAGGGTAATGTTAATAGTAATATAATAAGTTTAAAAATGCATTTTGTTATTTTTGTTATATATAGTTAATGCAGGTTATATGTGTATCTCTTGTCTCTCCTAATGTTTGCCAAATATCTAGCACTAGTTAAATTGCTATACTGGTGAATAAGCACTGATTTAAATGCGTTGTATTTCCATGCTACAGTTCTGTAATTGTCCTGAAACTTATACAGATGCAGTGTATGGTTGCGTATTTTTTTTTTTTTTTTTAAGTATCAGGTGGCACAAAAACAAATGCTTTGCAGACTCAGCTGATTACTTTGGGTGTATTAAAAATTGTTTTACTTTATATTAGGTGTAAGTTTTAATTTTTAATACTAACAGTTATCTAATTTTTATTGATTGTGCCATTACCCTTGGAAATGCCAGTTATAGTAACATTTGTCATTATTGTCTGTGATAAGGCATATTATTCTTGCTATATAGTGAGTTAGTCTCAATTAATATGTACAATTATTATATATTAGATCAACCTTATCTGCCTATTTACATAATTAAAATTCTGAGTTATATAGCTGTTAGAATGCTTTATATATTAGGTCTCTTTGTGATTCTGCTTCTTTTTCTCCTTAATTAACTATCTTAAGCTCTTTTATGCCTTTAGCTGTCTATTCCCTATTCATATGTTACTACTGATTAGTATTTGGAGTGGCATGAGGGTGTAGCTGTGAATGCTGGTTGGCACTTGGACTATTGTCGTTAGTATTTATGTCTCCCTGCTTCTTTCATGTAACATCTTTTTTATACAAAAATGTTTAATAGCAGTTTATTTGTATCTATTGCATTTTCATACAAAATTAGTTCAGGGAGACTGGTGGTTAGGCACAGGATTTAAGGTAAGATGCATGGATGAAAGAATACCAGTTCTGTTTATAGTTTATTTTCTGTTGTTTGTCAAAAGACTTACTATTGTTTGGACCGTCCCAAGTAAAACTCTTATCTCTACTTACCTGAACAATTATTCATTTCTTGACCCGATAGTTAGATGATTAAGGTGAACTCTTGGAATGTAAATGGTCTTCAGGAAATTTTAAAAAAAAAAGCTAGTTATGCACCTAATCTATCAGGATATATCTAACATTTTCTTTTTACAAGAGACCCATATGACAAATGATCAATGGGATAATATCAAAAAAAGAAATTGGATTAAACTTGTTATATCAGCAGGTGTTAGCCTAGCATCAAAAGGCACCACTATTTTAATTAAAAAATCCTTTCCTGGGGAAGTACTAAATACCAGATTTGACCCAAATGGCAGATGGTGTTTATTTTCTTGCTCATACCCACAGGTTAAATTCCCAATTCTATTCTTAAACCTGTATAGCTCATGTTCAAACCAACATGTGTTCATCTCTGAAATACATAATTTACTACTTCAATACCATGGTCATCTATACATTATTGGCGGCGACTGGAATGCACTCATCGACCCCTCGTATGATAGTTCAAACAAAAACAGAAAACAGCCCTCCCAAATAACTGCATCTATTCAAGATTTGATGAATAGTTTCAACTTAGTTGACCTTTTCTTAATATTTGATATTGACAGGGATGCTAATAAATTCACTTTTTACTCGGCCTCACACAAAGTTTAGTCTAGTTTGTTCTAGAATTGGCTACTTTTTGATCTCAGATGCTTTCTCTAATAAAATTGACAACTTTACACTTGAGGCTAGATCTATATCTGATCACTCAAATATAATACTTTGTATTAATACTAATCAACACCAGAACTATGACAGCAAGAATCCCACTTGGTCACTAAATAGTAACATCCTTAAAAAAGATGATGTTTTGCAGGAAGTCAATGAATATTTAAAACATTTGGAAGCCAAATCTTTATTTTCCACCATCCCTTTAGATATACAATAGGCAGCAGCTAAAGCAGTCATTAGAGAAATACTTATTCAAAAAGCATCTTATTATAAAAAGAAATAAATGTTATACATAAACAACCTTACCAAAGAGTTTAAGACAATTGATGCCCAATTGCAAAAATGTTTTTCCTCTGATCTAGAAAATAAATTACACGAAATACAAAAAAAAAAAAAATCTATTCCTTTCACCAGCAAAACCACTCTTTGGTAAAATAGAAGCTTTTGCACAGATACTCGGAATGGGCTCAAACTCCATCCAGGACTCTAGCTAGATCAATAAATATCAAAAAAGGACCAAACTAAATAAAGGAAATTAATTATAAAGGGAAAAATCTGTATAGAAATAAAGACATTGTAAACTCATTTGTAGATATCTTCACTGAAATTTACAATCCCAAAAACCAAATTCAAAAAGAACAATACACAGAATTTCTTAATGAGCTTTTGGTCCCAAAATTATCTCCCACACAAAATACCCTTTTAAACAGCCTTATAACACTGAATGAAATAACGTTAGCTATTAAAAAACTCAAACCTAATAAGGTGCCAGGCCCTGATGGCTTTACATGTGAATTTTACAAAACATTTTGTAGTAAACTCACAAAAATCCTCCTAAACATGTACAATCATATCATAGCTGAAGGGATTACAGACAAGTATATGAACAATTCCAAAACTATTTTCATCCTAAAAATGAACTCGGACAAATCTAACCCTCTTAAATATATGCCTTTTGCCCTTATTAATGTAGACATAAAAATTTTATCTACCATTTTTGCCAATAGAATTCAAAAAGTTATGGCTTTAGTCATTTCTCCTGAACAATTGGGATTTATGAAGCAAAGACACATACATTAATGCTGTTTCTTAATAAAAGATAAACACCCACGATATGCACTAATGCTAGATGCAACCAAGGCTTTTGATAACGTTGATCTAAACTTTTTATATCTAACCATGGAATACTTTAATTTTCCTGATATGGTCATTAACACTATTAAGATGCTTTTTAACAATGCCTCTACTTCCCTTTGTATTAATAAAACATTATCAAATCCTATCAAAATCACAAATGGAACCAGACAGGGATGTTCACTCTCACCTTATCTTTTTAACTTATATCTTGAACCTCTTCTTATCTGGATCAAACAAAAGACTTATCAACATATCCCAAAAATGTATAACATTGAAACAAAATACTCGGCTTTTGCTGATGACCTCATCATCTATTTTGAGCTTCCTAACACAGACCTCTAGAAAATCTGAAACTCTTACCAATCTCTTCTCTAAGGTTGCTAACTATAAACTAAATCCTACCAAGTCATCCTGTTTTCCTTTAAATCCTAAGAACCATTTAGAATACTATTTCCCCCCTTCAGACATCCCTCTTAAATATTCACTAAAATATTTAGGTATAAACTTCACGCACTCCCATCAATAGCTAATGAAAATCAACCTTTATAGAGTCTGGGATCAAATAAACAATGACCTAACTAGATGGAAAAACATTATTTTTTCTCTGTTATCAAAATCTGCTATAATTAAGATGAATATACTGCCTAGGATCCTTTTCCATCTTAACTCTGTTTTTCTAAATGTTCCTAAAAACTTCTTCCAAAAAATAGAAACCACAATTTCAAAGTTCTTATGGTTCCCCAAATCAACCAGAATATCATATAGGAAGCTAATTACCCCAAAGACCAAAGGTGGTTTAAATCTTCCAGACTTCAGCCTTTATTATCATATAATTACTGCTAGCCACTTAATACAAATAGCCAGTCATGACCCATATGCTGAATCTTGGTCCCCAACATGGGTCAAGATCTGGTATAATTATATATTTTCATTTAAAATTAATCGCCGCTCTATCCCCTTTCTCTCACTGGTTGGTGACTAGAACACTAAGCTCTTACCTCCACTAAAAACAAAATTTGTATTTTTCATGCTTTGATGAGATCCCTTAATTTGCACAGTACAATCCCCATTCTCCAACCCATACATATAAATCCAAATTTAAAAATTAGTAATAAAATGATCGACTTATCAGACTTTCCTATTATCAAGAAGGCTACAGTTTGGCACTTTTATAGGACTAAAAATGCAACAGAGGTAAAAACTTTATTTGGGGCCCCTAATAAATATGACCCTATTTTAAGGCAACTCAGCTCACTTATAAAGCAAAAATTCACTAGTTACAGAGTGGTGGAGCAAGACATTCAACTATCACAATCAATCATTAATATGCTTTCCCTAAAAAACAAAATGATTTCACATACTTATAAACTTGTGTCGACCATCATACATAACTATTCACTTCTGTTTTCTAAGTACTGGGATATCATACAAGTTGAAATTTCTAGAGAGTGTAAATATGAAGCGATCAGCAATACCCTAAATCTAACCCCCTTCAAAAATCTAATTTACACTCAGCTTATGATAAACAATAATTCTTACTATACTCCAGCTGTTTTACTAAAATTCAGATACAATAAAAACTTAACCTGTCCTTTCTGTTCCCTCCCTCATGTAGACATATTACACATGTTTTGGAGTTGTAGGAACATCTACAAACTCTGGTGCTCTCTCAGAATTCAGTTAGAAAAAATGGGGTGTGAGAAAACCAGATTCTCCTGGCAAATCATGATCCTTAATATAACTCCCAACTCGCTCAAAGGTATTTTTCGGCATGTGCTTGTTACGGTATGTGCTCTCCTTAAATATTTTATTACCAAAAACTGGATCAACCCTTCAGCAATTATTTGGGAAAACTTTATGGCAATGGCAGAAAAGTATATTTCTGCACACAAACTGTGCACGAATAATAAAAAGAAAAGGGATTATTTTCAGAAATATTGGGAAAATCTCTTTGATCTAATCCAAACTAAGTAAAATCCAGCAAAATCTTTTTTAGGCCTCATTTCAGATAGTATTTCTTTTATTTTTAAATCCTCTTCTGTGTTTTGCTGCTGTGCGCCCCTGGCTGAGCGCCTACACCTTTCACTCTTTCTTCCTGGCTAGCCCCTAGTGTGTGTGGCCTGGTGGACACCAAATATTCTAGTTAATGACTTTTTTCCCCTAGCCCCCCTTAGTGTGTGTGGCCTGGTGGACACCTACTCTAAAGGAAATATTCTACACTCCCAGCCAATTGCTCTAGCAACTCCATCAAACCTTGCTGCCTCCACAAAAGCTTCTCCCTGAGTTAATGAAACTCTTTCTTCCTGGCTAGCCCCTAGTGTGTGTGGCCTGGTGGACACCTACTCTAAAGGAAATATTCTACACTCCCAGCCAATTGCTCTAGCAACTCCATCAAACCTTGCTGCCTCCACAAAAGCTTCTCCCTGAGTTAATGAAACTCTTTCTTCCTGGCTAGCCCCTAGTGTGTGTGGCCTGGTGGACACCTACTCTAAAGGAAATATTCTACACTCCCAGCCAATTGCTCTAGCAACTCCATCAAACCTTGCTGCCTCCACAAAAGCTTCTCCCTGAGTTAATGAAACTCTTTCTTCCTGGCTAGCCCCTAGTGTGTGTGGCCTGGTGGACACCTACTCTAAAGGAAATATTCTACACTCCCAGCCAATTGCTCTAGCAACTCCATCAAACCTTGCTGCCTCCACAAAAGCTTCTCCCTGAGTTAATGAAACTCTTTCTTCCTGGCTAGCCCCTAGTGTGTGTGGCCTGGTGGACACCTACTCTAAAGGAAATATTCTACACTCCCAGCCAATTGCTCTAGCAACTCCATCAAACCTTGCTGCCTCCACAAAAGCTTCTCCCTGAGTTAATGAAACTCTTTCTTCCTGGCTAGCCCCTAGTGTGTGTGGCCTGGTGGACACCTACTCTAAAGGAAATATTCTACACTCCCAGCCAATTGCTCTAGCAACTCCATCAAACCTTGCTGCCTCCACAAAAGCTTCTCCCTGAGTTAATGAAACTCTTTCTTCCTGGCTAGCCCCTAGTGTGTGTGTGGCCTGGTGGACACCTACTCTAAAGGAAATATTCTACACTCCCAGCCAATTGCTCTAGCAACTCCATCAAACCTTGCTGCCTCCACAAAAGCTTCTCCCTGAGTTAATGAAACTCTTTCTTCCTGGCTAGCCCCTAGTGTGTGTGGCCTGGTGGACACCTACTCTAAAGGAAATATTCTACACTCCCAGCCAATTGCTCTAGCAACTCCATCAAACCTTGCTGCCTCCACAAAAGCTTCTCCCTGAGTTAATGAACCTCTTTCTTCCTGGCTAGCCCCTAGTGTGTGTGGCCTGGTGGACACCTACTCTAAAGGAAATATTCTACACTCCCAGCCAATTGCTCTAGCAACTCTATCAAACCTTGCTGCCTCCACAAAAGCTTCTCCCTGAGTTAATGAAACTCTTTCTTCCTGGCTAGCCCCTAGTGTGTGTGGCCTGATGGACACCTACTCTAAAGGAAATATTCTACACTCCCAGCCAATTGCTCTAGCAACTCCATCAAACCTTGCTGCCTCCACAAAAGCTTCTCCCTGAGTTAATGAAACTCTTTCTTCCTGGCTAGCCCTTAGTTTGTGTGGCCTGGTGGACACCTACTCTAAAGGAAATATTCTACACTCCCAGCCAATTGCTCTAGCAACTCCATCAAACTTTGCTGCCTCCACAAAAGCTTCTCCCTGAGTTAATGAAACTCTTTCTTCCTGGCTAGCCCCTAGTGTGTGTGGCCTGGTGGACACCTACTCTAAAGGAAATATTCTACACTCCCAGCCAATTGCTCTAGCAACTCCATCAAACCTTGCTGCCTCCACAAAAGCTTTGCCCTGAGTTAACTGTTATCAGACCTTGAATTAGTTTGTTTTTGCCTGATAGGTACTTTGTCTGCTCTCTCAGGAAAGCCAGCAGCCAAACCCCTTGTCTTCTATCCTCTTCTTTCCTCTGTGGGTTCCACAGGCTTGCTCCCTTCCCCTTCATTCTAACCTAGACCTGGATTCCCCTGGTGTACCAAAGGCAATGTCCACTAGATGGCACCCTCCCCACTAATACCTAGTACTACTCACTCCTCCAGCTTTTTCTGTATACCCTTACTTTTCTTACTCTCTGCTACATTCTAACACTTCATACTATTACCTTCCTTTTTTCCTCTTACCACTTTCACACTCCTGCCCATTCCACGCCACTAATTCAAACTCCCTCTACTTTCCTTCTGTTTCAACACCTCACTGATAGGTTTCTGATCCTCTTCTATGTGCTTTGGTTTCTCTCTGCTGTGATTATACAGTCCTTCTGTGTCCCCTTATCCTGACTCCTCCCACTCCTATCCCTCCTCCCAATCCTCCCCGGAGCTTTTAAAAGAGCCCTCATTTTTAAATCCTCTTCTGTGTTTTGCTGTACACCTTTCAGTAAGCTAACTTTTATTTATGGTTTGTTAAATCCACTGTATAAGCCTTGCTGCCTGTAGTGGCACTGCTCATAAATATTGGCTCTGCCTCCTCTGTTTGCTACTAAATTGGTATATTACACGTTGTACTTTTTTACTACTTACTGCCTGTTACATAGCATGTACTCATAACCTGGCTGTTCTCATACCATGTCTTATCTTTCTTTTGGTTATTACTGTGTAGTTAGTTGCCTTTACACTCTTATATTGCTTGAGTTGCATGATACAGACTGCCTGTAACATCTTTAAAGATCCTATGTACATCGGAGCATTCATACTAACGCTCCTAGCCTTATAATAGTATGCATAGTGTTATCTGAACCGAATACAGCCTATAAGCTGATTTTTGTTTAAAACATTATGAGCAACCAGAACGTTCACACAGGCTCCATACTTAAAAGAGTTTTCTGAAATGAACATAGGTTAAACGCTGATATTCATGTTTTTAGACTTAGCGACATGTTGTGCCAACCAGACTCAGTGCTTCTTAACCAAATAAAGGTTATGAGCTGATATCACTGTATTTAGAGTCAGCGACATCGCCAGCTTCTCTTAAAGAATTGTGAGCAACCACAGCACTCACACAGGTTCCGTACTCTAAGTGCTTCTGTAATGAATAAAGCCTAGACCCGATACTACAGTATTTAAATGTAGCGACATTGCCCAGCTTCTCTTATGAAGGTTGCGCAATCAGAGCTTTAACACAGGTTTCGTCTTTGCCGCAAACATACTCGGCAACTACATACTGTTATTTGTTGAAATTAAGCAGTGCCCCACACAGCTATGGTGCACAGAATGCTGCTAAGAGCCGTTTAATGTGAATGTTTGTACAACCTCATGGTTACAGTTATTGACTATTTTCCCGCTTTTTACCATTTTTAATGTGGTTTAACTTACAATGCATTCAGTATGCTATAATGTTGTAAATGTTGTTTTTTTAACTTGAATGCAGACTTACAACTTAGAGTGACTTCACTTCCAGTGCAAACTATATGCTATGATATTATACATGCTGTTTCCTGTGTTTACTGACCTGGTGATAGAAACAGACATTTATTATTGTACTGCTTACTATTTTACAACTTGTGGCTTTGCTTTTAGTACATTCCAAATGCTATGATGTTATGAATGTTGTTTCTTGTGCTTACTGACCTAGTCATATTGTGTAAATAACAGCTGTAACACAACTCACTTTTCACTTTTTTTTTGCCCTCCAGCTCTTTCTTCCTGGCTAGCCCCTAGTGTGTGTGGCCTGGTGGACACCTACTCTAAAGGAAATATTCTACACTCCCAGCCAATTGCTCTAGCAACTCCATCAAACCTTGCTGCCTCCACAAAAGCTTCTCCCTGAGTTAATGAAAGTACGTGATACTGTTACCAGACCTTGAACTATTAGTTTGTTTGCCCTGATAGGTACTTTGTCTGCTCTCTGCCAGGAAAGCCAGCAGCCAAACCCCTTTGTCTTCTATCCTCTTCTTTCCCTCTGTGGGTTCCACAGGCTTGCTCCCTTCCCCTTCATTCTAACCTAGACCTGATTCCCCTGGTGTACCAAAGGCAATTTCCGCTTTTGTCCACTAGATGGCACCCTCCCCACTAATACCTAGTACTACTCACTCACTCCAGCTTTTCTGTATACCCTTACTTTTCTCTTACTCTCTGCTACATTCTAACACTTCATACTATTACCTTCCTTTTTCCTCTTACCACTTTCACACTCCTGCCCATTCCATACTAATTCAAACTCCCCTTTCCTTCTGTTTCAACACCTCACTGATAGGTTTCTGATCCTCTTCTATGTGCTTTGGTTCTTCCCTCCTCCCTCCCTGCCCCCAAATCTCACCGCCCCCAGCATCCCTAGCTTTATCCCTATAATAGCCACTCCCCTTCATATCATAAACCTATCACAATCCAAATCCTGGAAACACCCATTGCTTTCTAACTCATCTGAGTGAGTAAGTGAGTAAAAGTATTATTTTCTAATCAACATGAATATGGGAAAATAGCAATCCTGTGCTTTTACTATCTCTGTTAGCTAGCTTATACCATATTAGTAAATATGAAGACCAACCATATATAGGTTACCACTTCCCCAAAAAGCAAACAACAGCATTAGGGTCTCAAATTGCACTTAAACTCCACTACCAACAATCCGACCTTTTAAAGCCAATTTCATCCACTACCATCAAGCAAAGTTAACCTCAACTATCATAAAACAAGCAATCCCAGAAACTAGCACAAAAATTCAAAAACTCCTAGAATACATCAGTAAAATATCTCATGGGCTGGAGATATCCACCCCAATCCTGGCCCTACATCAACAAGCAACCCTGTCTGTCCTATGAATCTCCCTAAGACATCCCACTTGCTACAAATTTTCCATCTGAATATTAGAAGTGTCAACAACAAAGTGCATAATTTACATGCACTCCTAGATACTTACCAGATATAATGTGTCTAACTGAAACATGGCTAAAGCCAGAGATCAAAGACAATGAACTCATCCCACCTGGATATAATATATACAGGAATGATAGAAACAAAAAAGGTATGGAGTCGCTGCACTCTTTAAAACTAATACCATTAATCCTACCCAACCACCGCAATTCTCTAATACTGAAATACTACTTTAAAGATTCACTTAAACAAAGAAAAAGTATTAACCTAATTGTTTTATATATCCCCGGGAACAATGTCTATACATTGGAGAATATACTAAACTGGCTAATGAATAACTACCCACAAGAAACTATAATTATGAGTGACGTTAACATTGATTGGTACCTATGCTCTAATGATAATAACCCCACTAACATCAACCTTCATGGTTTCTCACAAATTATCACTACATCCACCAGAATGGGAAACTCTAATCAAAAAGAAAGCATTCTTGATTGGATCCTTATAAACAGTCACCCTCACACATATACGTCCGGAACCCTGCCTAATGAAATTAGTGACCACCTTATCACATATATTACTAAAAATAAACCAGACCACTCCACTGTCCCAGTCTTTAGATCTATAAGAAACAAAAACTTTGACCTCAAAAATTTAAAAATGAGCTGCAATCCTGTAACTGGACACCACTCATATATTCCCTAGATGAAGCAGTAGAACATTTCAATACCACCTTTCTATCCATACTAGATACCCATGCCCCAAAAGACTAAAACAAAGATTGCCCCTTGGCTCTCAACTGAATCCAAACTTAAAATAAAACTCAGAAATAAAGCTTGGAATACCTGCGTATAACCAAATCAATCCTTGACCAAATTCCAACAACTAAGAAATGCAACGAAAAAAGCCATAGTAGCTGACAAAAAAAATTATTATTGTTTGTTACAGAATAAGCACCAAAATAACCCTCAGAAATTCTGGGCAGGCTTGAATAACCTTGTCCACCCAGGTAAATCATCCACTCCAACTCCTGAAACAGCAATGGATAAAGACCCCATAGAAATAGCCAATACCTTCAATATGTTCTTTACAAACATTACCAAAACCTTAGCCAACCAACTATCCTCTTGTAGCCAACCGATCATGGAAACACTACCACAACCTTTAAAGACCTTCTTCCTAAAAAGTGTCCCTACATCTTCAATAAGAGCCCTTTTAAAAAACTTAAACCATCTACCCCTCTGCAGACCTACTCCCAGCAGAATACCTTCAAAAGCTGCAGATGTTATAGCCTATCCAGTCTCTATCCTCATTAATCGAACTTTCTCAGAGTCAATAGTACCAACTTTATGGAAAGTATCCCATGTAATACCACTCCATAAAGGAGGGACATCCACTGAATTATCTAACTATAGGCCCATAGCGTTAATGTCCCCATTAGCCAAAATTATGGAAAGATGTATGCACAAACAGCTACTCCACTATCTTATCCATAACAACCTACTAGCCAACTCCCAGCATGGTTTCAGACCCAAACACAGTACCACAACTGCCCTTCTCTCCTTCACTGACACAATAAACCATAACCGTAATGACAAGAAAGTGTCCTCTGCCTTATTTCTAGACCTATCAAAAGCATTTGATATGGTCAACCATCAACTACTCATGGAAACCTTAAAAACCTCTACCTGGATAACTTGACACTAGACTGGTTTAAAGCCTACCTCTCAGACAGGAAACAAGCAGTATTGTGGCAGAATACTCTCTCCACTTTACTACCAAATACCATTGGGGTCCCTCAAGGGTCCATTTTGGGGCCACTTCTTTTCTCAGTCTTCATTAATGACCTCCATACAGTCATTCCCGAGGCCACCTGTATTCAATATGCGGATGACTCAACACTGGTTTGTTCGGATACATCTCCAGACAGACTATTAACTAAAACCCAAAATTGCTTCACCAAAGTCGAAAACTGGCTATTAGAACGACAGTTAATCCTAAATCCTAAAAAAACTAAATTATTGATCTTTCAACCAACTCACAAAATCACCTTATTGATGTCTCCATAACATCCAAAATGGTACTATCATTTCCCCAGACCCCACACAAAATTGCTTGGAGTTACTATTGATAATAAACTGAAATTCGACATACATATCAACCTGTCCATCAAAACAGTAAACAAAAAATTAGGATCGCTCTATAGAATTAAAACTTCCTAACACGAAGTACTAAAGTCACCAGTGCCCGAACACATTTGCTCCACCCTTCTTTATTCATCTGCAATATTCACCAATCTTAACAAAACCATACTTGATAAACTATCCAGCTCATATAATCATATAGCTAGATTTGCAGCAGGAACTCCATACAGGACCCATCACTGCACCAACCTCAAAAACCTAACATGGATTGAACTCCCAACCTTGTTAGAATTACCCAACTCACTGAGGTATATAAAATTCTCAAAACCCCGACAATTGTCCTTCACTTCAGAACCTAGTCCTTCTATACTCTAATCTTAACAGTCTACGTTCTGCAAACAGACCACTCATAAAGATGGTCAAAGCTTACAATACTGGAGGAGATGCACTCTTTCCAAACGCCGTTGGAAAAGTCTGGAACTCTCTTCCCACCAGTATTCTTTCCTCTACCTCTCTACCCCATTTCAAGAAACAACTGTTTCACCACTATCAGAAGCACTGGCTTTGCCAATGCTCATCTCCTGACTGACATTTCCTAGTCTCTATTATCTACCTGAATTGTTCATTGTCTTCATTTTTTTATTTCCTTATATGCATTGTTAACATATGAATTTTGCAACCTGATTGTATGTTTGATATTTGACTGTTTCTCTCTCTGTAATATTATAATTTTGGAAATGTCTGTATTTTGTTTAATGTTGGAGCTTTTCTCCCCGGGCCTCCGCTGAAAAAGGACATTGTATCCAGTCGGATTTTTTTCCCGGTTAACAAATGTAAAATAAATAAAATAAATAAATAAATTATTCTATGTCCAGTCCAAAACTATATGATACTGTAACCAATACAATCTGTCTTTAAACTTTATAAAATGTCTTATGTTATTTTACTCTGTGAGATCCTCTGGCATGCATGATGTAAGTATATTGTAAATATGTTGTAAATAGTTTTATATTTTATTATAGTTATTATAGGAAGTGTACCCTCACAATAGCTCCTAGTCTCTACTTAATTATAATAGTTTATTCTCTGTTTAAACTCATCCTCCTTCAGGGAGGCTTGATCCTTAATAGTATTGTTTTTTGGGGTACCCTATCGGTTATTTTATCCGATCAGATGTAAGATACTCATTACAATAACTGCTGTTTTACAAATTGCATAACTCTTGTATTAACTGTTTGTATAATTCTTGACGATACTGTTTTTTCTTCTGTTGTGCCTTACAAGTTCTACATGTCATATTTGTAAAAGTTTTAAAAAATCTAATAAAATATATTTGAAAAAAAAATGTAGATGATCATCTTCTCATGCATTTCTAATTGACCAAAACATTTTAAACTAAAGTCAGAAGATTGCTAAAACCAAGCAACTCCGTAATATTATTAATAACTGCATTTAAGTAGCATGCATGATTCTGGACAACCCCATAATATTATTTATAACTGCATTTAAGTAGTGTGTGTGGTTCTGGGCAACCTTGTAATATTATTAATAACTGCATTTAAGTAGCGTGCGTGGTTTTGGGCAAACCCGTAATATTATTAATAACTGCATTTAAGTAGTCCATGTGGTTTTGGGCAACCCTGTAATATTATTAATAACTGCATGTAAGTATTCTGTGTGGTTCTGGCAACTGTACATGGTCCTGGGCAACCCCTTAATATTATTAATAACTTTGTTTAAGTAGTGTACATGGTTCTGGGCAACCCCTTAATATTATTAATAACTACATTTAAGTAGTGTACTTAGTTCTGGGCAACCCCTTAATATTATTAATAACTACATTTAAGTAGTGTACTTGGTTCTCGGCAACCCCTTAATATCATTAATAACTACATTTAAGTAGTGTACATAGTTCTGAGCAACCCCTTAATATTATTAATAACAGTATTTAAGTCATGCACGTAGTTCTGCGTGACACCTTAATATTATTAATAACCACATTTAAGTAAGGTAAATAGTTGTATGCAACACCTTAATATTATTAATAACTATGTTTAAGTAGTATACAATGTTCTGTGTAACTTTCACAGTGAAAAAAGTAAGCAACAGCAAAATAGTGGACCCTAACTACAAACTATCGCTCTAAGGGGCTTTAAAACTGACACATGATCAAGCAACCTTAAAATATTTAAAATCCTCCAGTGGAAGATCACTACTCAGAAGATCCCTAGTTTGCAAAACAATTTTTTTTTTCAGTAGGGCAAGGACACCTGCACCCCCTATCTTGAAGGGGGTCTATATTATAACATCAAAGTCTAAAAACAAAGAATGTTATAATATCGACCCCATTCAATTGAAACACCAGAAAAACAACAGTAAGAATAGCACATTTTTTCCCAGGGAAAAAATTCACTGTTCCGACAAACATACACACAACTAAAGCACACCAAAATAAATAATCCACACACATACACCTTACAAAACCCTACACTAAACCAGACATACACCACTAGCTACCCACATATCTTAACCCAACCCTAACCCTAAGGTCCCTAACTATCACACACTCACCTTACCCGCTTCCTAACCCTAACTCACCTACCCCACCCTAACCCTCACGTCCACACAATCGCACATTTACCTGACCCGTGCCCTAACCCTAACTCACTTAACCCGCTCCTAACCCTAAAGTCTGTCACTACCGCACACTCATCTCACCTGCGCCCTAACCCTAAGTCCCTAACTACCACACACTCACCTTAACCCAGTCCGTTCACTCACTTACCTTAACCCAGTCCATAACCATCGCACCACACTTACCTGAACCCAATCCGTAACCTCTGTTCGCTCAGTTCCCTAAACCCGGTCCATAACCATCGTACCACACTGCTGTAATATGGTTACGGACCACCAAAATCTTACCCTAGGTAAAATTTTGATGTTCCGAGGCTTTGCTATTCTCAGCTTTCACACTAAAGGGTTCGATATAACATTCGAAGTTTTTGAACTTCGATGTTATAATATAGACCCACTTGAAGGCAAGCCCCATATTATTGACCTCCATATGTACACATATGTTGTTGTTGTTTTTCCCGGTTAGGGTTCGCCACAGCGGAACTCCGATCCGCTAATGATTGACAGTAGATTTTTACATGCTGAGTTGCCGGCCCTGATGCACAACCTTCAACGAAGGTACGCCCATTCATGCATGTCTCCTACACAGAAGACGCTCTAGCTGAGAATCGAACCAGACAGCGTCTTACTGTGAGGCGACAACGTTACTGCAGCAGCACCACCATCACAGTTCCAAATGTACACACACACATATATATATATATATATATATATATATATATATATATATATGTGTGTGTGTGTGTGTGTGTGTGTGTATATATATATATATATATATATATATATATGTGTGTGTGTGTGTGTGTGTGTGTGTATATATATATATATATATATATACACACACACACACACACACACACACACACACACACACACACACACACACACACATACAGATATATATACCAGCTCCTTGACTGCACAAGATTGGAGAAGATGGAAAAATGGATAAAAATAAAGCACTTATCTTCTCCCTGTTCTACAAGTCTAACCACCACTAGATACAAGATACTTGTATCCTTCAATGGACAATGTCATGAGGTTTGATTAACTTTCCAGAGATAAATGGTAGGTCTCCTCCACAGGTTTAATACTAAAACTATGCACTGGTAATTTCAACACTGAATAAATGTATTTGACAGGGCAGTCCATAACTCATGGTGAAAAAAAACATACTGTGCTTTTTTGAAGTTTTAACAAATACGGAAATGACAGTTTTAAAAGTTTGTTTCTCATAACTAGAGTGTGGCATCACATTTCGATCATTTGCATCAGAAGCAAACAACAAAGAACTAGTGTAAAAAATGCAGACTAGAATTTCCTGACTAAGGCAATAACATATCATTGTCAAGACTACACAAATGTATATGTATTTGATGTTTTATTAATGCTAAGTTATATTGCCTTGTATAGCACATTTTTGTAGTATCAACCATGAGTTAAATGCCTGGAAAGCTCTATAGAGTATTTTTTAGGCTTGACTTTGTTTGGTGACCATCAAACCCGTCCTTTTCAGTTGTGCAAGGAACACTCATACTCCAGTAACAATTTATGTAATCAAATTACTTTTATGTTTCCTGCCAATAATGAGTATATATATATTGTGAGTAGTTAAGAATGTCATATCCTGTTTACTTCAGAAGATGGTGCTACTGTTGTTTTATTAATTTGATAACAAAAATGTCTTTTGGTTATGCTTTTTTCTTTCTACTGCTATTCAATATATTACATTAGACATGAGTTCTTTTTGAATTTCAATCTCTGGGCACAAGGTATTTGTGTGTTTAAGTGATCACTTAGGATGTGGCTGTCAATTAAATGTAGTTTGAAAAGAATGAATGGAAGTTCAACATTTGCCCAAGATCGCCAAACAGTGGAGATGGGGGAATTGCCCCATTCCTCCATTATTCTGTAACCTTGAAGTTGGTATAAATAAATTAAGCATGTGGGAGATGGTCCTTGCAAAAACATGTATTTTGGTCAAAGTACCTTATTTCGATAATTCTGTTCTTTGATATATTTTACATGGGAGGAGAGAACTGTACATCAATCAAGTACCATGGACCCATATCTGTCTGTTAGCATACTTGCCAATCTTTCTACCTCTGTGTGTGTGTGTGTGTGTGTGTGTGTGTGTGTGTGTGTGTGTGTGTGTGTGTGTGTGTGTGTGTATGTGTGTGTATGTACAGTTTTAATTCTAAAGGTAGAATTCTTATTTGGTAGAAAAGTTTGTGCTACTGTAAAAAAATGTGAGACTGCACAAGTTAGCAAATGCTCATTTGTGTGAATCAAATATGGCTACATTTAACCTTTTGTATAGTGTAGGTAAGTACCCGTGTGCAGGAACATGAATATTTGTCTAAAAAGTTGATGGTTGTGAAGACACGCAAGACCATGTTATAACAGTTGTGCAGGTGCGGCTGCTCATAAATTATTGTTAGAAGGGTTAGACAAGAGGGTAGACTTAGTGTTGTGCCTGTTCGGTGTGCTGCATGCTCTATGTCCTTTTGTCTTGTAAAGTAGTACAGTTAGGGAAAGGGGGTTTAGTAATGTAATGTCCGGGGTTGGCGTAATGGGCAGGGTTAATATTACGGTTAGAGTTAGCATACACGAATAAGGCTTAGCAGTGGAGCTTTGTTCATATGTGCTATCCCTAACCCTAACCTTTCTGCTCCCCTAATACTAACCCTATACATTATGCTACTACAAATCCTTTCACTTCTAGTACCACTGTCCAGACAATACTTGATCTGGAATATTTTTGGCTGAAGTTATCTATTATAGTACTTTTTATAGGAGAGAATTATTCATTAGTTTGAGGATTATTTTTAGTTGGATTTCAGTTTTTTCATTTTCTCTTTTTTCTCTTATTTGAAATTCACTATTTTGTATTTTAACCTTTTGTGATGTGTGTGTGTGTATGTGTGTGTGTGTGTGTGTGTGTGTGTGTATGTGTGTGTGTCTGTGTGTGTGTGTGTGTGTGTTTTATGATTTGTGGAGTTCCTCCTTATCAAGTAACATTCTAACAATAAAATGTCCATGAAACTCACCACAACAAACCTCTAAATCAAGCTCTCTCATACATCTTGAACGGGTTGGAATGAATCGTCCATTTGCATACACTGTGTTGAGAAAGCAAGGTTTTGCTAGAATGTGATTCGCAGAGATTTTTTTTTTCATTGTGCTGTGACATGTTAAAGAATTGTGTGACCAAATTCATGACACCACCCTACATGCACACGTGTGTGTGTGTGTGTGTGTGTGTGTGTGCGTGTGTCTACTCTTAATGAGCGGCTTTATTTTTGAATTTTAAGTTTTCATCATAGCTTTCCACATCATTTACAACTTTTTTACAGTCGTATATATGCCCTTCTTTAATGTATCATTCATTCATGCATTCATTACATTATTTGTTTATTTGCTAGTTTGCACCCTTTTCAGTCATGAGCCAGGCTGAAGTAGCTTGTAAATCTCAATGTTTTATCAACTGCACAAAAGTATTCTGAGACAATTTCTCTGACTTGCAGAATCCACATTTATTTTAAAAAGCGTACTCTGCATGTAGTTGTAGAGCTTAAACGTACAAGGCTGGTCACATGACAACTTCATGTCTCTTAAGAGGAGAGTCACTATGACGGGAAATGTAGCAACTTGATTCAGAGGAGAAAAGCATAAGGTGTGAAGGAACAAGCGATACAGTAAGTATGAAATCAATACAACTGGGTTAACTTATATGCTACACTGCACAAGTTCTTTATTTTTCCAGTTAAATGGCACTTAATTTGAGAGTTCACTTTAATGTTTTTGAGTTCATGCTTAAAATACATGCAACCTAGGAAAAAGCATGATTCCACATACGGACATAATACATATCAACACACTATGAAAATCCTTGCACCTATGCAGCAAAGTGCAACTAGCTTTCCACAAAAAATAAGTCAGTATCCTGAATCATGACAATACTTCAAACAACATGCAATTTTAGGCATCTGTGAGTATAATAAATTTAAAAAAAAATCTTTAACTAAAACTACATTCTTTAGGGACCCCTACTGGTCAGTTGTATTCCGACTGCAGACTAAGTTTTAATCTCAGTCTCCAGAAGAAGCCTTTGTGTAATAAAGCACCTTTATTACAGATGGACACACACACTCTGTAGCAATACCTTTGCTTCAGTGTAATTCTAGAAGCTCTGCGTCACAGCCTTGTGTTTCAGTTTATTAAATATTTACTAACAACCTGCTGGCCATATGTCAGATAGTGCATGGTGACAGATTCAGCATTCATCACCCTTTCAAGCTGTTCCTGTTAAAACCGTTGTGTTCTGCAGGCTCACAAAGCTACTATAATAACCTCCTTTTTTTGTTTTCTTTGCCCCTTTGCTAGTCTGGTGTCATTATCAGATTGGTGTTCTATTGAGATTTTTTTTTCAGGAATGAGCATGTCAGAGCTTTCTTTCAACAATGGTGCCATGAAAGATGTCAGCATTCTTTCTGAAATACTGTTTTATCTGACAGTAATTGTCTTCAGTTGTTTGAAAAGTGAGGAGCAGATTTCCATTAGCAAATGAAAACAGTCAAATGATATTAGAGTCAAACAATGATAAAAATCACATCTCCTGAATGGTGCACAACTTGTCTGATTCAAACTGTCATTTCTTTTCTCTTCAGCTTTGTTGCCAAACTTAATACTTAAATGATTGGCTAAAGTGTCAGTTATCTTCTCTGGCAACTAATTTATCAGTGCCCAGCATCCATTTATAACAGTGGCATAGCTTCCAGGTACTATAGCTAACTTTATTTTGCCATTACTAATCAAATGCTAATTAAGGTTGCTTTAAAATAATATTGACGACTGCAACTCATTGTGAAGTCGACATATAACCTCATGTAACCTTAAGTGTTAAAACAAACATTTACTTTTCATAGTCTCTCAGACAAATATTCAAAATATAACAAACACATTTTTAAAATTGCTTTATACTATTCTAAACCAATAATAATAATAATACTGGAGAAAAAGTTTAATTTTATATTTTGATTCTAAACACTTTTTACTTTTGTCACATAAAGTCTTTGAACTAGATCTATAGAAGCATGGGAGCATATTTCTTTAATGAATAACCACAGTTAAGCATACTTCACATATTTTAAAAATCTTGCAGAGTATTTGTATGTGCTTCTCTTTCTTTTTGTCATTATTATATGATGTTGAATGTCTACTCATCTTAGTTTATTAATGGAATCAGGTATTATGAATTAGATTCACAAGACAGTGAGAGTTCAGAAGTCTATTTATTCTCAGAATGACAGAGGTAACTAAACAGTAATTCTTTCACACAGTTTTGACAGTGCAAAGGAGGAACCTCTTCTATTTGCTGTTGCAATCAAACTTTTCCACTTACAGAGATCTGTTTTACTGGGAAGAAAATGTAAATAGGTTTGTTGACTTGATTGGCTCTTTAGCAGAAAACATATAAAAAATCATTTAGATCTTGGCTATTTTTACATGTAACAGGATAACAAAACTTTATTTACTGCAACATTCCCTTAAACGGAATTCATTATGCAGATATTTTTTTGTTTGTATTTGTTTAACTGTTACTTAATTGAAACAAACTGATGTATTTTATACCATAGCCCAAGCAAAAGAGTCAACTTACAAACACATTAAAACAGGTAAGTTTCTTAGAAGTTATCAATGAAAAATAGAAATGTGCATTCTAAACAGTTAAATAACAGAGTATCAAAATCAGGTCTCTGATCATAACAAACTTAGTATGGATTTGAGACATGGATGCTACGGTCATCTAGGGAGTGAATCTCATGGGGTAAATCTTAGCATCCATATCAAGAATAAAGGGTCATAATCGATGAGACCCACTTATAATTCTTTGTAGTACATGTAGATTTGTCTGTTATACGTAATACCAGTTACAAGAAAAAATAATTGTAGGTGCATGAAGTTGTTTTACCAGTCTTTAAAAGCCTTTCAAAGCTAGTAAAACACAATTTTGACAAACAGAAAGAAGGCAGAAACATGCCCAGAAATATGGAAATAACCCCACCACTGGCAGTAAGAGCTGAGGTGAAAAGTGACCTCTTCACTGGCTAATTTGTCGATAACTACGGCAAGTACAAATCAGTACTTTTCTGTGGTAGTTACAACTGGCAGCCCATGCACATGCACACATTTAAACACACACACACACACACACACACACACACACACACACACACACACACACACACACACACACACACACACACACACACACACCTACATCCCTGTTACCTGACAGAATGTCTCTGATGTCTCTTACTATTTTTGTTTCTGTCCTCATAAATCAGGGATCCTCACAATCAAACAATTATGCCAAACCTTAGAGTTACATGCTTCTCATTGACTATATAGTCCATTGTGATCCTTGGTCTGTTGCTGTATTAACTTTTTACCTGAGTCTCAATAATAGTTTAAAAACTCTCCCTGGTGTCATCTAGTGTTCCTCTCAACTTCATCCCAAAGCCCCACCATGGTCAGACCCTATCCTGCTGAACTCTCCCTGATTTTACCAAGTACACCTGCTGTTGCTTCTTGTACATGCCCTGCCCCTCATAATTCATGGGCTGTTGCAATAACTGATGCCAGACATTAAAGTTTTGTACTTCTTACAGTGAAAAAAAATATCATTACAATAACCAGTCATTTACTGTAGAGGGCTAAAGCTCCCAGTTGGCAAGCTGCTTTCTATGTCAAGAAAGCAGAGTTTGAAACTATTCTCCCCTATTTTCCTTTAGTTAGTTAGTTAGTTAGTTATTTCTAAAGACATAAGGTAATATTTTAAATGTACAACTTGTATCTAGTGGTGGTACAGAGGACTACCATGCTGTGAGTGAGTATTGAGGTCACAAGGTTTGAATCTTATAAAGTGCCTTTATAGCATATTATATAAATTGTCCCTGATGCCTTTAATCACAACATAAAGAGTTAATCCTAGTGTCTAGTGTTCCCCCCTCTTGTCTAGGGGAGTTAGAATTGCCTTGAAATAAAGAGTTATTGCTGGTGGTTAGCATCCCTCTGTCCCATGTACTTTGTGATACAAAATGTTTTTCTGTTATGTTGCAAGTCTTTAAGGCATGATATCAAGTGTTATTTCTGGGATCTAGTGTTCAGTGACACCAATATTGCAGGATTAGTGTAGAGGAGTTTTAAGTACCTTTAAGGTACAATATAAAGAGTTATCCCTGATGTTTAGTGTACTTCATTCCATAATATTGCAGGATTTTTTCTCATTTCTCTAGGTGAGTGTGGAGGTGTGACAGCCCCCTCCCCCACAAAGACACACACACACACACATACAAACACCCCCTACCCATCCATTATCCTAACTGACCCCCTAATGTGACTTCATAAGCAGACATGCATGCATGATCATGCACACACACATATATGCACCTAAGGCCAATAATCCCTATGCATACAATCACACATGCAACCAACACATTCATACATGTACAACCTCCTCACCACTACCAAACCACTAAACTCCCTGGCACTTACTTCTGACATGATCTCACCCATTGAAAGTAATGGGTGAAGGCTGTCTTTCGGCCATGTTCATTAACAAGGGTGGCCATGATAACTTAAGCCATCAAGAAACTCTTCAAATCACTTGACTGTTGTAAATGCCTTACTACAGGCATTTCCAGTGGACAGCACATGGATAATTAACATAGGCTCCTGACCTAGAGTATCTCATTAGCATTTGTGGCAGACCATAAATATAGAGCAAACCAAAATCACGCACGGTGGATCCAGTGCACGGCTCAATCCAAAATGAGTCAAAACACACAAAGCGAGCCAGCACAAGGTTAAAAGCAAGCAGAAGCCTTCTTTTATTGTGGCATATTAAAACAGAACATAGCAAACCGGTTTCGGTCTAAACAATGGCCTTCATCAGTGCAGAGAAAAGATCAGGGTTTTTGGCAATTGTAGTACAGACTGGGTGGTATATTTAGCCACCTGTACATGCTTTTCATTTTATGTAGGTCAAACCTCTAGACCACTGAGATTTCGAATCAGTGAGCACCTTAGTGCAATTAGAATGAAAAAATTAACAAATGCTTTATATAAACATACTCTGACTCATAAAACAGCACAATTTCAATTTGTTAATATTGATAAGATTCAGATGCCAAGGATTTCTAAAGCAGGCTGGCATGATAAGCTAAATAAGATGGAATCCTTATGGATCACCAGGTTGGGTGCTTTGTTCAAACCTGTGCTAAATGAATGCTAAATGCTTATTAAATAGTTATTCATGCTGGCTATGAACTTTGCATTTGGCCTTCTTAAGTATAGCTTTATGTATGTGTTTTATGTGTATGTTTATATTGTTGCTTTGGCATTTTGACTATCTATGATTCATTATCTTTTTTTCTGAGTTTCTATTTTTCATTTTACACACGTGTATTTTTAATGGATTGATTGTTGGTGTATACACCTTTAAATCTTGTATTATTGAAGGAATACCAGGATGTACCATCTTCAAAAATTCTTTTCTCTGCACTGATGAAGGCCATTGTTTAGGCTGAAACCGGTTTACTATGTTCTCTTTTAATATGCCACAATAAAAGAAGGCTTCTGCTTGCCTTTAACCTTGTGCTGGCTCGCTTTGTGTGTTTAGACCATACATATAGCCCACTATGGTGCTGTACCACTTCATGGTACAGCACTGTGGCAGAGCTGTCTTCTGAGGCAGAAATGCTTACTGGGAGGTGTACACAAAGCATACATCTCATAGTAGCCTTTTTGAATAGGCACAAAAGTGGCCCTCTGAAGAATGACCAGTTTTAAAAGCTGTTAGATATTTCAGTCTGCAACACCTTCTGTTTATACGTGTGGCAGAGTGAAGTTCTAACAGCTTTTAAAAGCTGTTTTACCCTCTACTTCTGTTCTTTACTGGCTTACACTGTCCTCTATTCTGTCCTAGTCAGTCAGTGTCTTTCGGCTTTTCCCGGTTAGGGGTCACATCAGTGGAACTCCAGTCCGCTAATGATTGGCAGTAGATT
This sequence comes from Protopterus annectens, assembly GCF_019279795.1. Lineage (NCBI taxonomy): Eukaryota > Metazoa > Chordata > Ceratodontiformes > Protopteridae > Protopterus > Protopterus annectens. Next base: position 273,878,275 of record NC_056751.1, read on the forward strand.
TTTACGTGCCGAGTTGCCAGCTCTGACTATAACCTTCAACGAAGGTACACCCATTCACGCATGTCTCTACACAGAAGACGTTCTAGCTGAGAATCGAACGGGAAAACATCTTACTGTGAGGTGACAACACTACCGCAGCACCACCACCGCAGCTCCCTATTCTGTCCTGGTACTAGACTGAAATCTTAACAGAAAGGTGTTTCACAAACTGTCTTTTTCTCAAATATTGGAGCATAATCCATGACAGTCCATGGACTGCTAGGTACTAATATTTGTAAATGTATGCATTACATGACAGCAATCTAGTGCTACCAGAAAGGCACCCTCAAAGAACCATTCTATTACTCCTGAAACGGAGTTAATGCCACACATATAGAAGTGCTTGTCCACATTTGCCAAGTTGAAATCTAATTCTAAATAACTTCAGACATAATGTTGTTAGTTATTATTTTATTGTACATTATAATAAGGGACTGGATTCACAGAATCCCATGATCCCTGTACCTATAGTTAAAGAGAGTTAGTGCTTCAATCGAGGAAGGTTACTGCACACTAACAGTTAAAAACCTTCAATATCAGTTTGGTTGCTTTTCTGAAAAAAAAAATCTTCTTTTGCTGTTCCCAGCATTAAAGTGGTACTCTTGTCTCTGATTAAGTAAGAATAGGATAACGACTTTGCTTTCAATCATCTGCAGACAATACAATCTTAGTGGTTTAAGAAATTGAAGGCCTTAAATGAGCTGAACAAAATCCTTTAACCTAATGCTAGACAAGCTTCTAGTGAAAGTACCACATCATCCATTACAGGTCAGGACATAAGCACCTCATTGGACAGTCATGTGATATGCCCTTGGTAGGGAGAAATTTGACCAGACAGAGATCTATGTGTTTAAAGTACTTGATTTTATCTTCTACCTACTATCATCTGAGCATAGGATACTTCAGTCATGTGATATTTTTTGTTCATATTTTCTTGTCATAGCAGGTGTTTTAGTTGTATTGCATAAAGTAATCATAGGATCATAGGAGGTTACTAGGCTAATGGCTCTGGAGCCCTTACAAACCAAGTGTTTATCCCGAAAAAGAAACCTCAGTCTGCACCTGTCACCCCTGTCAATGAGGGACAAAGGTGGAACCCCTGAGAGAAATTTGTGTTTTCCCGTCCACTCATCAAGGTTGCTCTTGAAGAGGGTCAGAGACGTATTCTGTTTGACATGTATGGGAAGTCTATTCCAGACATAGGGCAGCCTCTGGGAGACAAACCTGTCTCTCCAGCAGGTTTTGTTGATGTTGCATATTAGATTTAAGCCTATTGAGCGGGTAATGCACGAGGAATTAGACTTATGGATATTGAGCATCCCTATTAGGGCAGAGACCGATATTGTCTTGTAGGTGAGACACAGATCACCTCTGAGCAATCTGTATGATACCAAGTAGAGTGATAGTGATTTCAGCCTGTCCACATAGGATAGGTGTTAGAGGCCATGGATTCTCTTTGTGAGGTATTTCTTTGGCCTTTCCAGTTTGTGCAGGTGCTTGGATAGGAACATACCAAACGGGATGTTATACTCAATTATAGGCCTAATGAGGTAGGAGTACAGAGAGGTAATATCCTCCTTTTTTTCTGGATGCAATCCCTTTACTTATGAGATGAACGAAGTAAAAAGCTTTTCTGACCACTACTGCCGCATGATGGTCGAATGTGAAATTGTTGTCAATGTGAGTACCCAGGTCTCTCACCACAGGTTGTGTGCTTAGGGGGGGTTGCCGTTGATGTGGTAATCAGAAGGGGCCATGTTTTTGCTGAATGGCATGATAATACATTTTTTTTTAGTTTAACTTAAGGACATGACTTTGGCACCAGTTATTTGTAGCTGTGAAACTCTCTTACAGTATATTAACATCATTTGCGGAGTCAATGACAGCACCCAACTTACAGTCATCCACAAACTTCATCAGCCACAGGCCTTTTGTCTTTGTCTGGGCCTCTGAGAAGTAGATGCCAAACAGTAGGGGTCCCAGGATAGATCCCTGGGGAACATCACTAATGACAGGTCTGTTGATGGAGCTGATGGCACCTGTTTTGACCTTGTGGGTCCAATCGGTGAAACAGTTGGCCGCCCACCTGGTGAGATCACAATTAACACCATGTTGTGTTAACTTTTCAATGGTACCTGATTGGAGGATTGTGTCAAAGGCCTTGGCCAAGTCAAGGTAAGCTTTCTCTCATCCAGGGTCTTGGTGACAGTTTCAAAGAAGTCAACCAGGTTCACTAGGCAAGATCCGTCCCTGATGAATCCGAACTGGGTGGGGTCAAGTGCTTGCAGATTGCCTATGTCCTTGTTTATGAGCTCCATAATAATATTACGCTCCATAGCTTTACAGATCAGACTTGTCAATCTAATAGGGTGATAGTTTCCTGGGTCAGTAGTGGCATCACCTTTGTGCAAGGGGATGACAATGGCAGTTCTCCACTCTGCTGGAATGAAGCCTGTAATTAGGCTATGGTAGAATTGGGTGCTCAATGGCAAAGCTAGTTCTTGCTGGAGATGGTGCAGAATACAACCTGGTATACTATCATGTCTCATGGAAGTTGTGTTTTGTGCCTTGGATAGGGCCTTTAACACTTGATCTATGGAGATTTGAGGTGTGGGACAAGTAGCAGGGATGTTGACTGGGCCTTTCGGGGATGACAGGTAGGTGAAGTTTGGGCTGAACCTATTAGCTAGCAGGTTGGCTAAGTCAATAGGATCAGTGTAAGTGGTACCATTAAGTACTAATTCGGAAGAAACTTGGGCTTTGCCATGAAGGTTCCTAACAGAGCTGAAGAAGGACTTGTGGTTTCCCTTTGTTTCAGAGGCTAATTTCAACTCATAACTGGCTTTAGAGGTTTTCACTAGTGATCTAATTTGCTTGTTGAGACAGAGGAGGGAGTTTCTCCAATTTGGAATTTGTTCCTTTTTACCCTTGGACAACAGTTTCTTCCTTTTGTTATAAAGCCTGTTCATAGAGGATGTCTACCAGACAGGTCTGTGTTTCCTTGAGGAGCAGGTTTTAGTTCTGTTAGGTATGGCTGAGTCCGTGCATTTGTACAGGTTCTTTTATACTGCACTGGTGTACTGTTCAGCATAGTTGTCTGCATCCTCTGAGGGGGGCGGTTGTGTGAAGCTGCTGATACCCTCCCTTAGGCAGTTGTAGTCAGCTTTTGAGAAGTTTTTTAGCCTGGTTACGGCTCCGTTGGTGTTGCTGTAGGTCTCGTGGCAGCCTCCCTGACCAGTTTTTATCTTGTCTTTTCATCAGTTTGGAGGGACATCCAGTTCCAGCAAAAAGGGAACTTTGAGTTGCACAAATTGCAAACAATGTAGATACATTAGTAATTCCTCTTTTGTTATGGTAGAACATCTGAAGCAAACTTTTTGGGCTAAGAAGTATCATAATTGTAACAGTGAACTAGTGGTTTATATGGCTACTTGTATCACGTGTAAAAATTATTATATAGGAAAAACCAAGAGAAGTCTAAAACGTAGGATTTACGAACATACATTGGCTATAAAGAAAAAAGATAAGAATAATTCATTGGCTAGACATGCACTTTCTTGTTCTAATTTAAGAAATTTGAGTTTTTTGTCTTGGATAGTGTGGACAAAGCTTTATTAGCTGGGGATTTAAATAACATCTTGGAGTGTAAAGAGGCACTTTGGCATTTGGTGTTTGTGGCAGATGATACACCAGGATTAAATGAAGTTATTAATTTAAAGTGTTTCTTATTATATAGAAACACTGTTTAAAGTGTAAAGAAAACACACATACATTTTGCAATTTATATGTATTCATGTATAGATGGAATTTTAGATACAGATGAGTTTTTTATTAAATATGTTCACTTCATTAGTATTTTTTTCACATTAGTTGAATTTTTACATCATTTCCTGGTAATTTATAATTGAGTAGTATAAAAGGAAGGGGTGTGTCATTTACAGTTTTTTCCGAAGAAGTTCACGTTAATAAAGTGAATGAAAGCACTAATTTTTATTGTCTGAGTTTTGCCTGGTGGAAGTTGGCCCGTCCTGGTTTTGTGGTTTCATTGAACATATAGTATTATTCTTTCTCTGAGGTATTGTAATCTCAGAGTATATGTAAGTAAAGGTATTGTGAGATTATGTAGACTGCCACACAGCACACCAAACTTTTTCACTTTACCCATGCCAGGTTAAACAAAAACAAAACTCATTCTTTTAAAAGAGGAAAAGGTATATTATAACAAGAGGTTCTTCTGTTGATTTCTTTATGAAAGATGTTGCAAGATGAAAGGGATTAAACAGATCTAGGGACTTGCTTTATTTGGATGTGTTATTTATGGACCTCCACATGTGGGTTGGTAAGGGCTGATTCCCTAGAAAAACACATTAAATTTGAATCTGTGACTTTCATGGTTCACTGTTACTTGTGGTTAATTGTACTTACATTTTTGTTGTTTTAGAACTTGCCATTTTGAGTCTCAAACTTCCAACAGGACATATAGGGTCTAAAGTACAAAACACATTTCCCTAATCAGACTAGAGTTACCATTGTCTTTCAGCATTTCCCGGTTGGGGTCGCCACAGCGGAACTCCGGTCCGCTAATGATTGGCAGTTGGTTTTTATGGTGTCGAGTTATACACTAATTCTCTGAATAGCTCAGAGGGCTATCTTACAGAGGAAAAGAAACTAAATACAATGTTGCTACTATCTAAATAAACACATTCTAGTATATGCAATAGTGAACAGATGAGTCTGTAGTTAGAAACCATATGGTTGCTCTTCAGTAACTGTAGCAATGTTATTTGTCTGTGTATTTTTTTTTCACTAATAAGTCCACGGTGGTGGTGCTGTGGTAGCATTGTCACCTCACAGTAAGATGCTGTCTGGTTCGACTCTCAGCTAGAGTGTCTTCTGCGTGGAGACATGCCTGAATGGGTGTGCCTTCATTGAAGGTTGTGCGTCAGGGCTGGCAACTCGGTACGTAAAACTCAACTGCCAATCAGTAGCGGACCGGAGTTCCGCTGTGGTGACCCCTAACCGGGAAAAGCCGAAAGACACAACAATAACAACAACTGTTTAGTATATGTATTTCTATTTTTTGAACTATTTTTATTAACTAGGTTACAACTGAAAATAATCTTCTCAGGGCAAGTTACTTATCTACAAAATACATTTTAAATTAGCAGAGAGTAGAGTAGAAAAACAATAACATTGCTTTATAATTTATCAGAAAAAGTATAGATCTTTCTCCTGTGTCCTGACCAAATTCCTTAATGTATGAATTCCACTTTGGATCTCCCCTGAAAATGCATAGTGACACTAATCCAGTCAGTAAAAGAAAATAAAAAATGAAATAGTTTGACTTGAAGCATTAGCCATCAGCAGGCTGTTCTTACTCTTCTGCATATACCATATATGCACTTAAACTGACACGACCCATGTCAGAACTGTGCTTGTTATTTATTTATTTAACATGTGTTTACTGGGAAAGACCAACTTGGAACAAACCAATTTTCATCAGAGGCCCAGGAAGAAATGCTCCAGGCACATGTCTTTGAAACATGGGAGGAAACTGGAGCATACAGAGGAAACCCATACGAATGCAGGGAGGCCATGCAGACTCCACACGCAAGGCAATCCAGCCGACAATTGAACTGAAGAACCTCTTGCTGTGAGGCAACAATGCTACTGCTGCATCACTGCACCGTACATCATTTTTGTTATTCTGACACATGCATCTCAGCTTATTTGCTTAAGAATTTTGAACAAGGCAAAAATAATGGGCAGGGGGGCAAAAGGCCAAATCAGGGACATATTTTAAATATTGCTCTCATAAATTTAGAAAGCTGTTATAATAACGGGTTTTGCATTAGCATGCATTGTCTGAAGGATATGGAGTGTGAAACTCAAATGCCTATCATTATTTAGTGAACCCAGTCTTCACTGATTTGGCAGAAAACCTCAGATTTCATGAGGAACAGTCCAAAAATGTGAGGCAAAATCTGGACAGTCTGTAAAATTCCCAACAGCTGACAAATATGTTGTGAAATAATGTTTTAAGCAACTATTGTACTGCCTGAAATGGTAACACAGAGCAGAATTCATTCATGCTTTCCTAATAGCAGTAAACCCTAGTGACAGCCATGTTATTCTTCTTGGTGACACAGCTATCAAAACTCGATAATTATTAAAGTTCTGTAGAAAAAGTATGCCATACAAGCAGACAGAAAACTAAAATATTGACTCATTTATCAGATTAACTCAGTTTAAAGACAAAACGATAGTAGTACACATAGGAAAATGGCACAATAAGAGTTAATTAGCAACACCATTGACATAAAAAAAAAATAACAATTAAAAGACTTTTGACAGTTTACTTTTATCTTTGTGGCCTGCTTAGACTAAACTTTGTTGCGCATTAATCTATTTAAATGTAGAGGGTAGAAGAAATGGCATCAACACATGTAGCACTATTCTACATTTAACAAAAGGAAGTTTTGCCTAAGGCAGTGTAGGTTTGCTTTTGGGAGTTTGGAGTAAATTCATTATATGTACTGCAGTTGATTTGTTTTCAAAATTGCAATTCCCTCCCTCTAAATACACATAAAAAAGTTCTTATTGTGGTTTTCATCTTGAATTTAATTCACATCTGTTCTTAATGCTTTTTCAAAGCTTGCACTCTGATTTGTTTTTCTTTCTGCTGTGTGCTTTCTGCATACAAAACAAACAATTTCACTTGACATTACTATGAAAAGAAGCTTAAATACTTTCTTTACCTTTTGACCAAGACATCATACACACACATACTGACAAACACAAAGTTGGCTGAATACCAAACATGAGTTAGAACCATCTGTGCAAATATTGCATGCATAAAGTAAGCTGTCACTGCGTGATTATTTAAAAAAAAAATATTTAGACATATCTCTACAAGTATATAAGTAGAAGCTTTCATATATAGTACTAGGCATGGTTTGTAAGGTATAATAACACAATCTTCAGTTTTTACTAAGATATATCCATTGCACTCTCACTTATACTATCATATACTGTGGTTCCAGTGTCAACATGTTCTGTTGTGTCAGGAAGGAGTCACCCTAGTTTTTGTCAGTTTATAAGAAATGGTACTGCTCAAATTCTGCTCAGACTGAGCTTACAGATGTATTGAAATGTATAATATTGTGAAGTATATGCTGTTTCTTTTCCCTTATATAATTATTATAAATGCTAAACGTTGTATCCAGTTATGCACCTGTTTGAATACGATATCACCTGTTTTACACACACACACGCACACAGACACACACACACACACATACACACACACAAACACTATGTACACACGTGCCAACCAGTGGTGAATATGGGTTATACCCCAGAGGGAAGTGCTCCACCTTTAATTCTTTGACATAGCAATGCCTGACATACACCATTTTATTTTGTGTTTGATAGTCTCAGGCTTTCTGCTTCATCTCAGCATACTACGTTTGAGATATCTGTTTTGACAATAGGCCAGATTCAAGAAAGCCTACAAGTTCATTTACATCATGTGCACATACAGTAATGCACCATTTTGCATTCAGTAAGTAGCATGCACTGTCGCACAAACAAGGTAAACACTGTGGCATGCTAATTATAGCATAAGCAGCTATACTGTATGCTAATCAACCAATCCAAAATAGAAGAGCTATTCAACAAGCTATAAATCAACTGTGTAGACTCAGTGTTGGTTTTACATGCAAATTCCAAAACCTAGTGGAATACAGCCACAGAAACTAGGCTACACAGAAAGAATATTAGGGGTTGAGTTGCTTTAATTTATTTGAATGTGAAGCAGGCTGAAGTCTATGCTACTGCTGCTGCTAATAGAGCAAGGCCAATGAGAAGAGTTTTCAGACCCCATTTAACTTATCACAACCTACACAATATGGAACTTGAGAGCACTACAGGGTGGAGAGAGACAAACTACAGGAACTCTGCAATCACTGTAGTACTCAACTCAAAGCCAGGGCAAATTGAGGGGACCCCATCCTAGTGGTGACAAACGTATGTGTACCACTTAGAATCTTAGCTACAGGTACCTTTCAGAGACCAACAGTGGATGTGCTGGGGGTGTCACAAGCAACAGAATCCAGGATCCTCCATCAATTCCTGAATGCTATGCTCCAATATTCTAGTGACCACATATATTTTCCCCATACTCCTGAAGATGATAGGGTCAGAAATATGCAGAAGTTCTACCCTGTACTACACTACCCTGATGTTCTGGGTGCCGTACATTGCATACATATAGAAATTAAGGCACGTCCTGGGGAACAAGGTAGACTCTACATAAAGCACCTGCATTGGCTAAGAGAGGCAAACCTATTCTCCACCTAAGGGCCTAAAACCTTCCTCCTAAGCACATACATATACTGGTGAAAACAAAAGAGAACGAAGTAGGAAGTACAACATGGAGTTTAATACAAAAATTTAGTGCTTTTGTCAGTGGTACACTGTAGACTTCTTCAGAATAAAAACAAATACAAAGTAGCAAGTTTAAATAAAAATGAACAACCAGTAACCCTTCCCTAATAGAATCCAATAAATAAAACAATTAATTGTTTAAAGCAACCACTCCTTAATGTTTGAAAAAAACAGTAAACACAAAAATATAGTAAACAATCCATTACAAAAGGTGCAAGACCTGTCCTAATAGATAATAAACAATAGTAAAAAACTAATAAACATGACTAAAGAAAAAAAATGACTATAAACATTTGTTTACAATTTATTAAAGAAAAAATTAGCTTTAAGTTTTATGACATGGATACGGAGGCAGATTCATTAATACCAGGGGTTTGTATGGCTTTGTACTTTAACTTCCACCTTAGTTCTTTGTATTCTAAAAATAAATTTACTGCCCCACCCGGACCCAAATCAACCTGATCTATTGCTAGAAAATTTGAAATTATGTGTAGGATATTTCATAATATATTTGGACAATGCATTTGTGTAATTTTGCTTTTGAATGTCATATATATGCTGATATATTCTAGTCTTAAACTTGTTTAAAGTTTTGCTGACATAGAAACTGTCACACCGTTGGCACTTATCTATATAAACCAGACGCTTGCTATTACAATCAAATTTGTGACACAAATTGATCATACCATAACCTACAATTGAAATTGAGGTCCATTCCAAGATGTATTTACAGTAAGAACAGTGGCCACATTTCCTCATCACCCCTTCCTTCAACCTTCTAGAACCTGTTTCAAGAATGTTCTTAAAACATGCACCCTTTCTATAAATTATTAAAGGTTGGTCACCCACTTTATCATGATATGCATGGTCAATATCAAATAAAGCCTAATTCCTAAAAATTATATCCTTAATGGCTTGTAAAATATAGATTGTAAGTTAAAACCAAGGCTCTGTTGAAATCATCATCATTGCTGCCAGCAAGTTTCCTAAAAATGAATGTCAGTAGTGCACCCATTGTCAATGGACCCCAATAATGGGGCAAAGTGACCACTAGCTCTCTTGAGGCTAACCTCCTCAAAAAGTAGATCTAAAAAATCAAAGGGGTAGCCTCTCATATTAAATATATTCCTCAACTGATTGCTCTCTGAAACAAACATGTCATTATTACTAATCATAAGAGCCAGTCTTACTCATTGCCCCTTGACAAGGGATTTCTTTTGGTGTACTGGATGGCAGCTCTGAAAGTCAAGAAAAGAGATGGACTAGGTGGGTTTCCTATAAAGGGTGGAAATAAAATGTTTGTGAACTTTATCTTTGGAAAGTATGTTTAAATACTGGACACTGGCGAGGTTGGATTCCATGGTAAAAAATAAAAAGCCTGTACTAGCATTAAGGAACTCAAAAAACAAATCCAACTCAGTCCTGGGCCCATGCCAAAAATGATGTCATCCAGGTACTGGCCATAAAAGGACCAGTACCTTGCCTAGTAGGAAGTGAATACAGTACTTAGTTCCCATTGTGTGAGAACAATGTTGGCAAAGATGGAGGCACAAGCTGCCCCCATTGCAACACCTTTCTTTTGTCTAATACGTTGCCCCTCAAATTATTTCCAAAAATAGCCTCCATAAGGGTCCTAAACATTAAAATTCTTGAATGTTCCAAACCTGTATAGCCACAAAGGAATTCACAGAACATCTACAACCCCTCATCATGAAGAATGGAGGAACATAGTCTTGAATATCAATAGTGACAAAAACCAAGTCCTCCCGAAAATAACTGTTAGAAACTTTGGACAGAAAATCCCAGGAGTCCTTCATTAAATGTTGAAAATGTTTGAGGATACCTTTTAACTGAAAATCAACAAACGTTGCCAATGAATAGGTTTTGGAGGCTTTGGCATCCACAAAGGGGCATGGGGGGGGGGGGTCAATTAAGCTTTTGTGAATTTTGGGGATGCCAAATATAGTACGAAGTTTTGGGGGATTAACTGTTAAAAATGAAAATTCTACCTCTGTGATTTGATTGTCCAAAAGCAAATCATTTAAGATAATATCAATATGTCTGTAAGAAGGGTTTAGTTCATTCAATGAAACTTCTTTGAAAGTATCAGAATAGAAAAGGGATAACTTTTACAGATGTAGTCATTATAGTCCATGACAACAAGCCCACCCCCTGTCAGGTTTCATAACCCTAATGAACTTGTTGTAAGAAATGTATTTTAATAATCTAAATTCATCATGTTTCAAATTAAAATCTAAGTTACCCTTTTTCCGGTTGAACAATTTCCTGATATCAAATTCACAAATCCTTTAAAAAAAGTAATACAGGATGGAGTGGTGGATTGAAATAACTTAGCCTTCTAACTTTCTGAATGGCTGAGGGAACTTGTCCCTTTCCCTCAAAGTAAAACTTAAAATCCAGTTTTCTAACAAATTCCAAAGCAATTAATACTTTGTCTAGTTGAGCTACTTGCGAAGGAACAAAGGTAACACCTCTCTGGAACATGTTGGCCCATTTTGTCGTGACTATACAGCTACTGAAGTTATAAATTTTGAAGTTGCTAAGTTGGTTGGTAATACATTGTGGTCCAACCTCATCTACCTTCTTGTTCTTCTTCCCCTCCCTTGGCCCCTCTCTCTGGCTGTTACTCCTCTCATTCTATGAAATCCCTGGAAAGTATTATTCATTGTCCTTGAATGGTCCTGGTATTGTTGTCCATGGGTCAACAGTCTTTCTGACATCCTTAACGGCATTTTCCTTAAAGGGGCACTCTCATTGTCTCCATTCTAATGGTTAACCGGCAAAGAACTAGTATCGACGAAACGTTGGTCAAGGTCATGATTTGGACTAAACCTGTTCCTTGGAGAAGTAGGGTAAGTTTGCCTGAATCGTAATCATTTTTGTCTCTATTCAACTTTTTGATGTTTTTCGTTTTTAACCCATCAATAGTCCTGTCCACTTTTACAAAAATAGCCCTGTATTCACTAAGCTTGCATTCAAAAAGCAAGTCTTTTTGGATGAATACATTTAATGCATTAACAGAATGATTAAGTTTCTCTTACCAACAGTTCTAACAACTTGCATCCATGCCTGTTGAAAAGCACAGTAAGGTAGTGGTGCAAATCAGACCTAGAAATTAATCCAGATGGAAATTGCCAAGAACGGAGCTCTTTAGGGTACCGGCTCCCTCCTCTAACATTCATGTAAGTAACAATTTTCCAGTTGTAAATTGCGCAGCTTCAAGGTCTGTTGTTCTAAAGTTTTTAACTGCTGCTCTAAAGTGCCATATTGGGAACTGATGAATGTCACAGAGCATGTGTTTGGGCTGCTGAAGTCACAGTTCCATTACCTAGATAGATCTGGGGGAGCCCTGCAGCACAATCCATGGACGTTTACTGAAATATTTGCAGTATGTACCATGCTACACAACATCATCCTGAGAAAACAGCTTCAGCAGCATCAGCAAGAGGAAGGAGCACATTCTAACACCAGTGGCAAGGTCACCACAACCACATGCAGATGAAGAGTCAGAGGAGGAACCACCAGCTGCTGTGGATGTAGGCAGATGTAGGTGTGCTCAATATGCCCCTGCATTGGCTAAGAGACAATGCATAGCAAACTCACTCACCAGCTAAAGGCCTAAAACCTTCCTCCTAAGCACATACATATACTGACCTTGATGTCAGGCAACTGTCACAACCTTTACTTCCCCATGTATTGGCTGTGTACTGCTTGCATCAGACAGAGTCAGCCCTGAACTAAAACTGTTGCAACTGCTGCATTTATAAGCTAAGCATTGAACCTGGTATATTAACATGTGACAGCTGAGATTTGACTTATATGTGTCCATTATTAACTAGTAGGAATCAGGCATCAAAGATTCACATAGTCATACCTCTTAAAAATAATGAAGATCACTGCATGTCTCAGTTTAGCACCATACATTTGTACTGGAAAATCATTAAAGAGAGAAGTTGGAAAGTAATGATACACACTGCAGTTTCAGACTTAACAACCCTCACAAGATCATTCACAATAAAGTTGGGAAATTCTGATGTTATCAACTGTCTGACTTTCTAAGGTCAATATAAGTCAAAGGTACAATTATCAGTTCAACATCACAAATGCAGCTGTACTAAGGACTAAATCAGCTTTGCATCCTAACCATCAGACACAAAGCTTATGTATCCCTGAATCCAGAAGATACAAAACAGGGATATGGCACAGTTATCATTACTTGCACAGCGTATTGTGTGGGGGTGCAGGAAGCCTAGGCTGACACAAAAGGTCGTGAGTGTGTGTCATTAAGAAAGAGAAGCAGGCAGACATTTGGATAAACCAACAAATGGCCAGTGAGGCAAAATGAGTTTTAAGCTGCACAGATAAACTATGTTAACTGTTTTGTGTGTGTGTGTGTCTGTAGGGATCCTCCAGGTGAAATTGGTGTGTGAATGTTTACATGAACACAGCCAAGCCTTTGCTAGTGCTATGTCTTGGTAGGTTGGACAGGTGTGAGCCACGCATGACAGAGGTGGCAGATCATCAGTGTCATCCCCGACCATGAGAACTGGCTCTGCCAGGATTTGCACTGGCATGCCCATGACCATGGTCAGATGCAGTACTGCTACCTGGGAATGTGACTGACTTCTGCTGAATGAGCTCCCTTCATGAGGATGCCCAGGACTATGACCCCATGGTCTACCACATCTGGGTGTGGACAGCTCACCCACTGACAGAGCAGTGGAAGTACTGCCACTATGAGACCATGATCGGGCACGGCCATATTAGTTAACAGCAGATGATGTGGCTGACCCTGCCCGTGAGGATGCCATTCTCCTCCCAGCAAATGTTGCTTGTTCCACCACAGACCCCTTCATTCTAATGTGTCATGCATCTGATTCACTGAATTGCCAACAATGTGGAGGCAGTCATGCATGTCAGCCAGTGTCACATCTACATCCTTAAGTATTTTTCTAGAACACCTAAGGGAATGTGCCTGTGCCTCCGTGATGGCCTTAAACATACATTGAGTGGCACTGGAAGAGACACCTGGATCAGGTGGAGAAGAGACAGAAGGCTTCCTCCAAGCACCCCTAACAACCATCCTGTGTGGCACCTCGCCCACACTTTGGCCAAGGCCAGAGTCAACAGATACTGAAACCACAGTAGCCACACTTCCCTGATCAATGGACTCACCCTCCATCTATCCAATATCTGAGGGCTCGCTGGAATGGTTAGGCATAGGCCTGCTAGCTGTGTCCAATGGAATTGTAGGGGATGGCTGTATGTCATCCTCAGTTCAGATTCAACCTCTGCAGCCTAAGACTGTGCCTCTCTTATGCCACTATCATCATCAGAGTCTGACGATACTCTGACATCAGGTGATAGATGCCCCATACTTTAACTGTCAGGATCACCTGTGATAAATAGTAACAAACACATGAGCACCTATTATCTAAACTACTATACTCCAATATATGCTAGCAAAACAACAGTGCTGCCAGTATAAGACAGTACAGCAATAGTTCAAGATAAAAAAACAACCACTGTTCCAATGTTTGTAAAATTTAAGTGGGATAACACACAGCATAACACATAGCAAAACTTTCAAGACACAGGCTCTTTTTCAATGCAAAAACTCATAGTATAACAGATCCATATTTAAATATCTAGCCAGTCAATGATTATACAGAGATTAAACATCTGACAACACGTAACAAGAAATATACATCTAAAGTATTAAAAATATTTAAAAACATTTAAAATCATATATACCATAATATATGTATAATAAATATTATAATATACCCTGCTTAGCTCTCAAAACAGGTTTAATTGTATTTGCTGAGTTCAATCCTGGTGGTGTATTTGACCTAAAGTAATTGATCCACCTATACTCGGCTAACTCTGTAGCATTAATAATGTGCTAACAAACACATTTTGCAAAATTCTATACTTAAACCTATGCTGCCTTCCTTTAGTCATTATATGTTTAAACAGTGCATTAGTTTCTACAGACCTGCAAATATCTGAAAGATGAGCTCCAATTCTTTCCTTAAACTTCATGTTCATTTTACCTATGTAAAAACTTTGACACTCCATACAATTAATATATACTTTGTTATCAGTGTAATATACCAGATGCCCTTATTTCAAAATGTTTCCTTGTAATAGGATGCATAAAATTAATGTCAGCATGTATCTCACTGCAATAAACACAATTATGGCGTGGTACTGTCCTATAACTATGAAAATTCTTATTTACAAGAAAGGTTTTCCTCATGTCTTTATTGCATATGATTTAAGATTCCCTTCTCTTTTATATGTGAATTTAGGTTGCTCCCCAACTATAGTACTAATACCTGGATTTTACCATAAAATGGTCCAGTTCTTATATAATATTCTTAACCATAGCCATATGACTATTATATTTCAACATATAACCCAAACAATGATCTCCTTTACAAACATTGGAACAGTGGTTGTTTTTTGTCTTGAACTTTTGCTGTTTAACTACTGGTTCTTAAGCTATGTAGAGCAGAATATTTTGTTTACAGTACACCAAGACACACAACTGTCCTGATGTCAACATTACACACTAAAATATTTCTTTAAATTGCTCATCAGTATTGACATAAAAATGCGTGGCTTACCATGTGCAGATGAGGTTATCCTCTTCAAGCCAGGTGGTCCTGGAAGAAGTTAAGCAAAAGATATGGGCAACATCATCACAATTAACAGTAACATGGGGGGTAATACTTTTACTTCTTTATATGTCCATTTACTATAATTTCAACAAAAACTTGGATGACAATTCCAACCTAAGTGAATCAATTAGAATGTGCTGTTAACTGCAACAATCTTCAATCACCCCCTCATAAAAATTCTTGCGACACAGAAGTCAAGTACTGATTTCAAGTGTTTTACTATAAAACAGTATTCAACAACTGAGATACCAAAACCTACCTGGAAGCTCCTCCTGGGGCATACTTGCTGAAACTTGCTTGAAACTATTGCACCAATGTTAAGGACATGCTTTACTGCACTTTCATGAGAGCTCTGTGGATCCCTGACAGTGGACAGGAAATCTTCATTTGGTGTTAGTGGTGGCTCAATAGCAGGCCCTGCCCTGGTACCCATATAGTTATGGTCCACTACAGCTCCACATCTTCATGAAGATTTGATCATGTCAGTGGCCCTATGGTGCACCTACTCATATGTCCTACTGTGGCCACCCATGGCATTAATATCATCCACAATCTGCTGCTAAATCTGCATTCTGTGTGCCATATCTCCCATTCCCCTTTCATGCATGAAGGCACCATGTTGCCAAAAAGCATCAATGAACACTCGATTTTTCAGCATCAGGATTGAAAGGTGGTCTTTGAGGGTTGAAATGCCTGGGAGGCATAGTCCTAGGTGTCCTAAAAGACAACAAAAAGATAATACACATAAGTATCACATAACATACAAAATAACTGTTCCCAAATAAAACAGAAAAGGTAGCATCTTAGTATTACCTACTGGAGAAACATAAATCAGTCTAGAGATTTTAAATTTGAACAATAGGCTGGATGCAAAAAAAAAAAAAAAGAAAAAGAAAGCTAGAGAGAGAGAGAGTATCAGTAGCAACAGATCCTCATTTGTGCTATAACAGAAATACAGCTTTGCCACCCGCTGCCACCAAAAGAACAGGTAAATTACATATTTTGCTAACAACTATCTTTGAAATGCTAAACGTGATATCAAATGAACTGCCCCTGAAACATTTGTACATATTTATCACATAGCATTCCATTTTAAGGTCTCAGCTAATCATGTATACCTGTGAAATGCCTTGATAAAAATGCCCATGGCATCAATACACTTCTAACTAATGCATACAGATAACAGTGTAAAAGACTTTGTTTCATATTTTTCTTAATTACATTCCAAAATATGTAGTAGGTAGCTGACAAAATGCAAGCATACCTTCTAAAGTTTAATAATCCTCTGTGCAGATATATCCCAAAGTAATAGCCTCTGTTCAGTTTTCTCCAAATAGATACGTCTCCTCACCTTCAGTTTGCCTAGCTACATGGTTGACTTTTATATGGTGTAGATTCAGAACTGTTAGAATGGTGAAGATGCAAATGAGGTGCAAATTGATTAGAAATGCTGAATCCCAAATACTTGGCTCTTTGTAGGAAATGTAAACATAGGTCAGGTACTACCTCAGTGTTTGCTTTTAATGGATTGCACATGTAAAAGATTACTGATTGGGAGAAGGAAAAACAACAGCCCTGCAGGCTGCCCTATATCCAGTGAGTGTGTCAGGTTAGACTTACAAAGTGTTAGCGGTAAGATTGGAAATGTAAGTAAGCAGCACACAATTCACAGATTGTGTTCATTAACATCCAATCTCCTGTTCATTCTTTAGAAACTGCATATTATATTATTTCCACTTAATACCCTCACACATTTTAAGGCCAATGATATAGAATGGCTTACAGACTGCATGTCTCCGTTTACTGGTCAGATAAGTAAAGAATGGCCAGCAAACACTGAGAGGTAAGACAGAGCTGTATATCTGCAAGCAATAATCATAGCTGGTTGTGTGATCACTTAGTGCACTACATCCAAAAAAAATAAATGTAGAAATAACAGTTGTATGGGTTTATATTACTGTAGATGATATTGCATTTGGTTGTCTGCAGAATGATTTCAGTCCCTGGTTGCAAAGGTGTTTGTGTGGCAAAGAAGGATAAGGCACCCTTTCTGTGTTCTGAAGGTTCATTGGAGTGAGAGTTCAAATCCAGATCTATGTAAATGTATCTAAAGTGAACATTTTCTAGTGTGTATCATAGATTGATCTTCCTCATTTCCACTACTTATCCTTTTTTTTCTCTTTGTTTTCCTTTTCTATATTTTTTTTTTACTTATTTTCTTTTTTGGGGGGGCAGGGTTTGAGAGATGCAGCACTTAATGCAATCATGTGACTGGAGGAAATGAATGTCAGGTTTGGCTGTGCTTGTCTCATTTGTGAGAGGCATGACAGTGCCAAATTGGACAACTGGACCAACTGGGAAGCAGACAGAACACCTGCAGACAGGACCCAGACAGCCAAAAATAGAAACTGGTACATTCAATTAATTGTCTTTGGCACCATGCAAACCTGTTAAGTGGCATTCTGCATCAGCTAACACAGAGAACTTAAGAATGATTAGTAAATTAGGGAATGCCATGTAACTAGTACTGTGGCAGCAGATGTAAGTGTAGGGCTGGAGTACAAATGGCCATGGGTTGTAGTACAGAGTGTACAACCTTTTTTTTTTACTGTTGTGACAGTCCAGTTTATAGCAATGAACTGAAACACAGACAATTGTTGTTTCAACTTTCTTGTGGCAACAGATGCAAGTGTAGGACTGCCATACTCATGGTCCTGGGTACAAGATATTCCATACACTTTTATTGTTCCACTTTTCATAATATTCACTCTCACTTATAACACTTTAGATACTTGAGCTGATATGAATTATATGTATGAGGGATGAGACACCATTACTGTGTTTTCAGATGTATGACTGAGGGTATACTGTGTACTATATTTCTGCAAGTATAATTCTGCTATCTGGTCTTTCATGGGCTTCACATTTGCCTAAGACACAGACATAACTGGCTCTATATCCAATAACCTTGTCAGGTCACACACATAAATGTGTAACAGCTCATACTGTCACCTGTATTAATGTATGATTCTTGACTATGTCTGAGCAGCACTTCTTCTGTGTCAAAGATGGAAAATCAATGCTGTGGAAGAGTATATCTAAACAATCATACCTTGGTTTGTGATTTACTGTGGAGTTGACTGGTTTATAGAAGTTTTATTTGTTATCACTATTTTTCATTGTTTGTAGGTAGGAAGGGATAGCTTATTAACAAGATTTGCTTTGATTCATATTTTGCTGTTTTTACCTTTAATTTTACTGTTTGTTAGAAAGGGATAGGTTTTAGACAGGCAAGCTCTAGCCATCTCAAGGGGCCTAGACAGCTATACATTCACACAGACTGCAGAGAGGAAGTCTGGAGCATATCTAAACAAGCCTACCTTGGTTTGTGATTTATTGATCTTTACAGTTAAATAGAAGTGCAACTACATGTGATAGTGAGGAGAAGCTACGGCATGCGACATAAAGGAATTTTAGCTTTTGTCTGGTGTGCAGAACTTCCACAGCTAGAACAGCTTTACTTTACTTACTTTACTATTTATCTCTATATTGCTTGTGTGATTTTTGTCATAAACGTTGATTTAAGTTCTCTTTGAATTCTGTGGTTACTGATTTTGATTATTCTTTTCTTTTACAATATTGTATTTGTTTGAAGCTGAATATGGATTCCTTAAATAAGTATGCAATTAATGATTTGCTACTGGACAAATATCTTGTACAGTGTTGCAACTACATGCATTGCTATGCATATTTAAGGTAAAAGGTAAAAGCTGATAACACTGGTGATCTGTGTTCCCCGTGTTAAAACTTGGATTATTTGCTTACCGTTTTTAAAAGTAAATATAGAATAAATGATGATTGCACTTGTGCCATTGGCATGGCTTGGAGAACTGTTGTTACATGTATTAATGACTGGACTGGTGAGATAAATAATGTTAGGCAAAGAACAAATAGAAGACATTTAGGAAATGATGCATCTATTGTCTGTAAAGATCATCCAACCCCTGTGAAACAAGATGATGCCCCTCACAACTTTGGAATTCTTAATGCAAGTATTCAGCAATCTTAGGACTTGGATTGTTTAGAAGGAAACAATAAAGAAAGAAAAGAAGTTCCCAACAAATAACAAGTAAGAAAAAGAAACTGATTAATGTCTGTAAAGTAAAGAGAATATGTACTAAAAAGGACAATGCTTTGTTATGCAATACACAGGTTACAGGGAATTATAATATGTTTCTATCAGAAAACCTTCAGTCTACAGAAAAAGGCATATTTTTTTTCTAAAGAGAAGGTAAAAAAAGAGGCAAGGGGCAGGTGAAAAGGAAGACATTGTAATTGAACATGGATGGATTGAAGAACATTACTGTAAGAAAAGAGAAGAGAAAGACAGATATTGATTACATGGCTCAAGCTGTGGATTTACAATTTTTATTTATTTTATTTTTTTATTTAACATTTGTTGACCGGGAATGTCTGACTAGGTTCCACAGATCCTGTTTTCAGAGGAGGCCCGGGGAGAAATGCTCCAGAAGCATGTCTTTTGATGCCAGCTGGATGAGAATTTAATACACAATGAAGAGAGTAGGATTAATAAGACTAATGGTGATGAAGATCTATCCTTTGTAACAATTGATAGAGCAGATATTATTGTATTAGAAGTTGCAGATTCTTCATAGATGGTAAGCAAAGATATTCTAGCAATTGGTGATTCAATTATTAGAGGAACTGATACTTATATTTGCAGGGAAGATAATGAACATCAAATAGTGCTATGCTTGCCAGCAGCAAAAATAGATGATGTGAGACAAGCCTTGGAAAGCCTTAATGTAAGGAAGTACAGATCTGTTTTTATTCATGTTGGTACAAATTATCTCATCTGAAAGGATTCACTGACTTTTAGTAGGGTACTGACAGCCCTCTTAGATAGTATAGCTTGTACTAGTGTTAGGAAGTATTTTTCACAAATCACCTATAAAAAGGACAGTCAGGTCACCGTGAATGAAAAGATTTTTGGGTAAATACTTACATGGAAAAAAATGTCCTTTTTTAAAAAATGGAAATGTGTAGAGTGTCAATGCTTAGTTTTGGGCACACACTTGCTCAGACAGGGTGGTGTGCATTTGTCAAGATCAGGAATGAGAATTTTAGTAGCAGATATTTTAAAATATTTGATAAACACTAGGCAGAATTTTTGCCAGGTCGAAAATTTAACAGTTCACAGATAGCAACATTTGATAGCTCTCTGATGGTTGTTAATGCTAGCAGCATTAATAATAAAGTTTTTTATTTGAAAATTTGCTATGTTCCCACTAGATTGATGTTGTCACTGTTTGCGAAACACGGTTAAAGAACAATGACTGGAAACCAGTCCTGGATAAGAACACACCCAGAGGTAATGAATCCAATAAAACTTTTAATAAACTCCAAACCGCACAAAAGGTAATGTAAAGCACTTTTCGTCTAGTCGATTCATCAGACTTCCTCAGACAAACTCATACAAAACAAGCACCAAGTTTAAATTAAAAACTTTTCTTTCCAAAACTACATCAGCCTATCAAACACATTGTTCAGTTAACATCAATGAAAACATTAAAGTTATATAACAATACAATACCCTAAACCTTGTACTTAAAGTTGAACAGTTTTTATAAAAACAACATTTCATGAAAGTGTATGAAAGTTTGTGACATCCAGGTAACCTCAGATACTGGAATTAAATTAGATTATATTGAAAAAGAACTGCACAAACTGGATCCAAGCAAAGCACAGGGAGGAGACAGAATTAGTAACAATGATCTGAGGACACCTTAGCAAGAACTTTTGGTACAGGTCATATAACTATGGGGAAATTCCTCAAGATTGGAGACATGCGCTTATTAAACCTGTCTTTAAGGGAAAGGGGAGTAGGACAAACCCAGAGTCATATAGGCCCTTAAGTCTATTTCATGTTGTGGAAAAATAATGGAGAAGGTAATATCGGATAAATTACCGTCAGAATTGGATAGGTTGGGACTTGAAATCATATATCAGCATGCATATGTTGAAAACAGATCTATTACCTTCTGTAACATGATGTTCTATAACAATATAATAACAGCTATGCATGAAAAATTGTGCTACAATGTAATTCATAAAGATTTAAATTCAGCATTTGAGAGGGTCATACACAAAATAATGATCAATAAATTAGAACAACTAGGTATTGATGTAATCTTGATAAGATGGACAGTTGCATGGCTAACAAATAGGACATGGCAAGTAACTGGACAGGTGATATTATTGGTTACAGTCAGGGTGTCCCACAGGGCTCTGTCCTAGGTCTTACTTGTTTAGATTGTATCTTTCAGACCTAGCTTTTTCATCTGAGGTGTTCTACAGTCTGTATGCAGATGACTTGAAATTGGGTAAACTGATTACATGTGTTACAGATAAGGCTTGTCTGCAAAATAACTTGACTAAATTGACCATTTGGGCACAGGAGAATAATATGCTGATAAATACATCAAAGTCTAAGCATATGAGATCTGGGAGACATAAACTGAATGGTGATTATTTAATACAGCACACAGTGATTAAAACTGTAGACTCATTTAAGGACCTGGATATATGAGTAGATCCAGCTATGAGTTTTTATAATCATATCAGCCAGTTGGTTAATGATAGTTATAGAAATATAGGCTGTATAAAAAGATTTATAACGTTTAGGAAATCAAAAATGATGAAGTCATTGTTTGTTAGTTAGTTACATTAGACCCAAACTTGAGTATGGAATAAAACCATGGAAACCCTATAAGAAAATAAGCATGAGTAAACTGGAACGAGTTCAGTGGAAATATACCAAGGGCGTCCATGGATGTGAAAATGTAAATTATTATGAAAGACTAAAATATCTGAAGTTGTAAAGTGTCTCATAGATATGTAAGAGGAGATCTTATTCAGGTATAGTGTCTCTTATAGATATCTAAGAGGAGATCTTATTCAGGTATATAGGGCATTTAGGGACAACTACCTCTGGGAATGTTTGGGGTTATCAAAAAGTACTAGAGAATCATCAGACAACCTATGTAGAAGATTCTGTAGGAATGAGAAGTGTACTTATTGGTTCTCTGACAGAGTAGCTGATGCTTGGAACAGACTACCAAATTACATTAAAGCAAGTACTAGCGCAGATATTTTTTAAGAACAACCTGGACACTTGTTATGTGAACAAGTGTTGTGGTATATTGGCAAGCTAGAAGGGCATTAATGCCTGTGCTTGAAATATTTGTACATATGTATTTATATGTAATGTTTTGTCCCTTATGCCTAGGTTTGAATCTCACAGTGTAAAAATCAAATTTTTTCAGTGTATAAAGATAAACACAAATGTGTCAGGCCATGACATTAATGCCCTCACTGCATGTCTGCAAACCTAACTCACCTAACAGTTACCTTCCAATTTCCAGTAAGTATTTATAAGCTACATCAGTAGACACCCCTCAAACTAAGTCCAAGTGTCAGATTAACCTTCCAATTGCAACTGTTTAATTCCTCACTGCTTGGCACTGCTGCTCTCCTCTTACCATTGTGCAAACACATTGCCCGGGTGTGCACACTGTCAGTAAATGTGATAACTGGAATTGGCAGGAAAGCATCCGTTTCCATTGCTCTAGTTTTGCTGGTAGACATGGCTGGCATTAGTGGGAAAGGTGCCAGGTTCAGGGTACAGAGGTGGGGTGTCCAGGATATTTACTGGAATTCTGGTAAAAGACTACATACAAAGGCTTCTGCAGTTGGACTATTCTGGCTCCCAGTATGAGTCTGAGGGGTGGAATAGTTTGGCCCAGGCTGTATCCAGTGCCACCGGTAATCCCGCACACTGGAGAGCAATGTAGGCATAATTTTAATTGCCTACAGAGTAGAAAAAAGAATACTCTCAACTGTTGGTTAGAGGAATTTAGGACTGCAGACATCCCACAGCTGTGTTAGTATTAACTAAAGAGAATACTTATAAGACTTAGAAAGCTTAATATAGGCAAGACGGGTATGCATAATGGTCTTATGTTCTTTTCTGTTCTTTCCCCAGCTACCAAGGATCGTGTGTTCAATGTCAGAGCCCATGAGGCTCTATTAAGGAGACTGATGGAAGCAAGTGGTATGTATGTAGCAGAAGGGAAATGTTATTGTAGCATTAAAAGTTACAGATAGCTGTTTTTGGTATGTTATAGATATGCATATCCCAGCTGTAAAAACAACTACACATGCATTAGTTTGTAGCACAAACCAATTGTAAAAGTCCAATTTTAGACTTTAGTCAAAGGTTGTGGGTTGAAATACCACAATTCACAACTATACAATACTGTTATTTCTTCAATAATATATAGATTAAATTAAAACTCTATACCACTGACACAAATGCCCTGCTGTAAACTGTAATCTGTATAACTGGAACATTCATATGTGTAATATATACACATTTCAAGGATTACTTGCAGCAATCTGTAGTATAGTGTGTATCTGTTAGGAGGTATACTTAAATGTAAAATTTAAGATAAAACATTTGTATAATTGTATGTCACATATGATGGTACTAATTGCATCTTTTTTTTCTCTCACACCAACCCTTATCTCTTTATTTTTATTTTATTTTTAAAAATATTTTTTTCTTTTTTCTTTTTATTATGTGTCATCAAAATATGTCCATGTCATCCATATGTACCATATCATTAAATGCTCCACAGCATAGGGAGGTAGGCCAACCCCAGTGGATCAGCCTGTGCCAGGTCCACCAGCTCCAGCACCGATACCCAGCATGTCTGGGAGCCAACCTGGAAGAACTGCGTCTGTTGTCACTGCACTACCTGCACCCTCAGGTGTGCTGCCATGGAGGCTAGACCAATGATACCCTCCAGGAATAGTGGCAGAGGCGGTGATCTCATTATCCACAGTGAGTTGCCAGGGATGATGTGTAAGGTCATGCACCACACCATTGTTTCATGTCTATGCTGAATGGAGAGGCTGCTCTCCTTCATGTTCTGGAGGAGATGTCAAGCACTCCAGCCACCAGTGGAGTAAGCTGACAGTGATGACTCCATTCTCACTGTCTCCAAGCTTGAGAGGCATGGGATTGGGTTGTCCTCTCCCTCACACCAGTCATGGTGTCCCCCAACCTTTTGTGTCCATGACCTTCCCTGTCTCTTGTCTTGCTTGTCATGCACATTTGCAATTGCTTCCTCACCTACCCAACTTACCTGACCCAGACATACCTATCATCCTTCCCCAACATTCCTCTCTCTCTAAAATAAAAAAATAAATGAGCACCTGTCCCACATACACAAAAAAAATTGTCCTATACATAGCTCTCCATTTTGCACATGTGTCGTCTTGACACACTTGATTCGGTCCAATTGGCTATACAAGATGATTGCATTGTGGTGACCCCTATTTGTGGAGGTGACAGTCCAAATTCACTTAATATTCTGCACATATTTTCATTTCACGCTGTTAATGAAATGGATATTCTTCTTTCCTACTGCCCCTATTGCACATTCCTGTACTGCTTTCCCTTTGTTCTTCTGCCTGCTTGCTCCCCATTTCACTACTTTCCTATCTACCCCATTTTAACATGTTTTAATCTGATCAAAAAATAGAATCACACACAACACACATAAGTAGCAGAAAAATCAATGGATCCCTTCACTTTTTGGTGTCTGTGTTTGCGTGGAGGTGTGCATTGGGCACCAATGCGCAGAGGCAAAATGCTGTGGTTACCTATGCACAATGCCGCTTAACCCTGCTGCTCTATGCCAACACACAACAACACATGTACTATAAAGAATTCATGTCACTGCATTATCAATATTTATTTTAAAGTATTTAAAAGTATTACCTACACCTGGATTCGAAACCCAGTATCATCTGGGCTCAAAGAGAAATGTGTCAATGCAGTTATACCTCCTGCCCAGAGACAGTTAAGTATCTTGTTTGTTTCATAGACTCAGTACTAACTCTCAGACTTTAGAAATGCAGCTCATGTTTGTGCACTGTTTAGCTTCTTGCAAACAGGAATACTACTGGAAATGTGCATTTCGCATGTGCAAACAGTTTGCCAACCGTAGCACAAACCCGCTGTCCACTGTGCTATGGAAAAGTAATTTTATTATGTAATAATGCTGTTTATCTGTCCCTGTCCATGACATGAAATTACATGTGGAAACATAACAAACTGAAGGCCCTAACCATATGTCACATATTTACAATACAGCCATGTGTTGCCTTCCCCCAGGCACTGCAACCCTGGTATCTCAGTACTTTATCCACACATATATCACCTACATTACAGAAATTAATATCAAATGTTGTGTGCCATGTAATGCACATCAATATGGTAACATGCAGAACTAGAACTGTTGACCCAAAAGCCTAAAAAGCGTTATCTGCAAGGTTATGGAAGGAATTAGCATGGACCTTATCCACCGGGACCTAGATGACCTTCAACACACTTGACCCGACCCATGTTGGTTTTATCAACGGTAGATCTAGGTTACTAAACCTGGTGGACTTCTTTGATACTGACCCCAAACACCTGGATGAGGAATAACTGGACATACCGCCTATGATGAGTTATCCAAGGCCTTTGACACTATCCCCCATTCATGTATCATAGATAAAGTATACCATCTGGGAATTAACCCATACATTATTATATGGATAGCCAACTGGCTCACTGACAGAACACACACTATCAAAGTTGCGGTAGGCACCCCCATCACTAGACCTTTTACCAGTGGAATACTACAAGGATCTGTGCTGGGCCCTCAATTGTTTGTAAACTATTTCACTGAAACCCAGGCAAAAGTAGATAGCCTCTGGTTTAACAAGTTTGCAGATGAGTCCCCCAATGATAGTCACATATTACAGAAGGGGCTGACACAGACAAATGATAGGTGCCAACCTCACAGACTGAACATTAAAGCAAGCAATGCCTCATTGAACCCTTTGGCAATGAGGTATACCATCTAATTGTGATATACATAGCATCATTTTAAACTCGAACACAGTGTTGCAAGACTTGAGAACACATGTTGATAGCAATCTACACTTCAATCACTATGTGTCCATAGTGGTGAGACACACATTCTTCATTGTGCACCTCATAAGTAAGGCCATCACATCCAAAACCACTTAGGTAATAGCTCTGCTGTATTCTACTCTTATCAGACCACTAATTGAGTTAAATGCTGTCTTCTGGTTGTACCGCACCAAACAACTGCAGCAACTGGAGAAAACACAGAGATTTGTGACAGGCAGAATCCAGGGCCACCAAAACATTTCATACATGATAAGACATAAAGACTTGTAACTGTACTCAGTATCATGCAGGCTGCTGATAGCTGATCTATGCCTGGCCAATGGAGCAGTCTCAGACCCTACCCTACAGGAAATGCAGGACATCTACAAATCAAATGGACAAGACTAACTTGCCTCAGGGATCTAAACCTAGACTGTGACATAAACAGAACATGCTGGGGAGACAGATATATTTCCCAGCGATTGACATTCTAATAGGCTCCAGCTGTGTGTGAATGAGTTCTCTTCAATAACCTTATTCAAATGCAAACTTGATGACTGGATGGATGATTCTAAATTCACCCCCAGACTGGCACCTATGTCCCTCATGGACAGGGCCAGTTGGTGCTGCTCACAAAATTACTCTGTTAACAATGACCATCTAACTATGCTCAAAGGGGCTTGTAAATGTACTAGGGCCATAAAGCTAGTAACCTCATATGGACGCTGAAGTAATCCCTTTTTAGGGCCTTGAGCTGCAGGTTGGGTGCATGTGCATGTACTCAATCATGGGGTCTAATAATGGATGAGTACCTAATATGATGAATCATAAGTCTAATGATCCTCCCTTGATGATGAGTTTGGGGTTCTTCTTGATCAAGTTGGATATATAGGGTAATCCTGTACCATTGTAAAGGTTGACCTAAGCTGATATGCCTGATGACCTCCAAACCCTGTGATCTGGTCAATTTTGCCCCCTGTGATATCTTCTGGGGTATATATGCTAGCTAAAGGTTCTGTTGGGTATGTTTGTTTTTTTGGACTGTTTTCCCTGGCTCTGGCACCATTTATCTTTTTCTGAGGCCTTTTTCTGTTCTATCCCATATGACTGTGTTTTTGGTGTGATATAGTTAAGCCCACACTTGAGGACTTTCCATGCTTTGTTTTCTCCTGTTTTAACCTCTGTGCATGCTTGTACTTCAGAAAATGAAGAAAAGTGGACCCAGGACTGAGCCCTGGACACCACCGTGCCTGAGGGACCTCTTACATGACAGCTTCTGAGTCTGACCCCTGACCCTCCTGTCCCTCTGACATGGGTCCAGCAACTCTGCCTGTGAGTTTCCATGTGTGTCTGATGTTACACATTTGATACTATGATTTGGATGTTTACTGAGTGGGGAGTTGTGTCAAAGAGGCTGACTAGATGGTTGTAGTGGCCTGGGTGCCTTTCCCGAAAAGGTCAACTCAGTGAAGGTCAAGGTTCTCATTAAAGGCAGGATCTGCCTTATCTGAAAGCCACAAAGAGTTGGATCCTAGGATCTATGTGAGTCCTGCAGGTTTATTTATATCTCCATTATGCATTACTCCATGGCTTTGCAGATAAGGCTTGTCAAGCTAATAGTAATGGTGTTCCAGAGGCTGAAGTGGGTGTGGTGGCACCAAGTAAGGCTTGGTGGACGTGTGGGTATCCCATCCATTATGGAGATTAGACAAAACAATGGCAGCTAGCTGTGGGTACTGGTGAGTCATTGAGTTCATGAAGCACAGAGGGTGGACATCCTCATCCCATGGGGTCCCACCCATTTGTTTTTGTGTTTTTTTGTAGGCGTTGGCAGTTCTCATTGATGTGTGGGCTGTGTTTTGGGGATATCAATCTCCCTTCTCTCTGAGGGGAGGGGGGAGGGGAAGTTGTCACCTGGAAGGGTGTCCCTCCTTTTGGGAGGGGAGAAGTTTGCACTGAAATTTTCATCATTTCTGTTTTTCTGAGCATATTTCCAGGGTTTCCTCTTAGTTTTTTGAACCTTTTAAAGAGAGCATATCTTTCTCTTTAGTCCTACCTTTCATTTTTCTCAAAAGGCCTTTATGATTTTTTTATGAGCTCTTTTTTTTACTTATAATGATCAAAAGTGTTCTTACCTTTCAAAGTTTTTGCTTTCTCTTAGTAGCTTTCCCTCTTTTGTTTGCTTGCTTGTTTTTGTTTGTTGAGCCACCAGACTGGGCTTTTGCCCTTGGGTACAGAGAGTCTTAGTTACAGATTGCCTGTTTTTTTTGGGATTGCCTGATCCATGCAGTCCCTTAGCATTTGGTAGAAGGCATTTGCTTGTTTGAATGTTTTACCACTGGCTCTTTTGCACTGGTTTGACACCTCTTGAACCAAGTTAGTTGTTATTTTGCTTTTGAGAAGTTTTGAGTGGTCTTTTGCCACAGTTTTCTTTGGGGTGGGTTTGGGTTTGTGATGTCTCCAGCTTGATAGGTTGATCTGATCTCACCAGTGTGGACATGTGGTCGATGTTGTTGATTGTGTTGATGATGATTGAGATCAAGTATGTTTTCCTTAAGTGAGGGATGGTGACTAGTTGTTCCATGGCATTTGAGTTTATGAACTCAGGAATCTTTGGGTTTTTTGTTTGGTTGTGAGTGTATCATCTTATTTGTTATATTAGTATTAGTTAGTAGTAAAGTCACCTATGGAGGCCATGAGATACATTTACATTTCCAATGTTGTTTGGAAGTGGAAGTTTGGTTGGTGAGTTTTTCCAGACAACTCATGTGTTGCCAAGCAGCAGTCAGGAGGAGTGGCCTGTAACATGTGAGGGAATTGCCATGATCATGTTGCGCCAACCTTGAGAGGTGGTGGGCGTCCGATATGAATATGGACCCCCCCCTCTTGAGGTGTTAGTGTCTTTTATGGTGGGGGCGGGGATGATGTGCTGAACGTGTTAGTGTGCCAGTGCTCTCAGGAGCCTGGAGTGAGTTTTGTGCCTGTCACAGGTGAGTGGTTTTGACAGATGAGAAGGTTCTCCATGCTGCAGCATCGTGAGATTGAAGACAGAGGCATCTTGCATTGAGATGCATTTTTTTTTTTTTTTTTTTTCTTTTTAGTTTTTTTGGTTTGGAGGGTGGTAGGTTTAGAATTTGAGGGCCTAAGGCAGGTGCCTAAAAAGGGAGGGTTTGAGGTCATCCCATGCATCCAGGCAAGCAGTTGCTTTTGACACCTGTGGAAGCAGTCCGCCATTGTCCAGCATCCTCATCCCAGACAGACCAATTTAAGCCAATTTGGAATGACAGCCAATTGAAATCAACCAGATTTACTTGATGGATCATATCACTGTATTGTGATCACTGTAGGGTCAGTCAGTTAGGATACTGCTCAGGCTCAGGTCTCACTGCCCTGGACTACATAATGCCAGAGCTCCCGGTGTCCCTTTTCACCCCGATGGGAGCCTCAGGTCAGTCCTGGACACCTCGTCTCAGACTGAGCCTGCTGTTGACCTGCTGTACCTGAGAGAGCTTTGAGTGCAGGCTCGTGTGTGGGCGGCTCTAGCTCTGGCATTGGGCCGGGAGTCTTCTCTTTACTCCGGATTCACCAAATGACTGTCCAGTGTGTCTGATTTTGTGAATCACCAATGACAGTTTGTGTGTTGTTTGTGTCTGACTTAAGTGCTGTGACTGTGTTTGAGTCGTGTTGCATGTGGGGTCTATGTGGGTTGTGTTTTGTTGTGTGTGGTGTGTTTTTTGGTTGTTTGTTTGTTTGCTCTGCTGGCCTCTGCTTTTTTTGTGTGGAGCCTGTGTGGTGTTGGTGTATGTGATGTATGTGTGATGGAGTATGTATGTGGTATGTGTTGTGTATGGGTATCCCTTCTGTGCCAGTGCCTTCTCTATTGGTCCTATGTCCTCAGTTCAGCCTCTCCGAGGTTATTAGCCTCCAGTTGTATTTATTTGTGTTGTTTGAGTGTATTTGGAGTGTTGTGTGAGACCAGAGGATTGTTTGATTGTGCCCAAGGCAGTTGTAACATTGCCTCAATATTCTGGAGCTCACCAGTTGAGCTGAGATACACTGTCCCACTAATCACTACATACTAGAAAGGACTAGGGGAAGTACTTTTTAGGACTGGTGGGGGTGGTACTATCTATAATGAGAGTGCTTTATCAAGGTGCAAGTACTGTAAGAGTAAAGTGCTAGGCTTTACAGATAGTCTGCTAGAGCTGTAAGGAATAATAAACTTGGGAATCAAGTAGATGCTGACTAGATCAGTTATAGGATATGCTGGTTAGATCAGCAGTACAGCTGCTGGAAGGAATTTAGAAGGAAAAAGAAGTTTAGATGGCCCAAATTGCCCCAAATAGTTTAACTTGTTTAAACAACTTGTGTGTAAATGCAGTGGTAACTTATGGTAAGTTTTCACGCCTTGCTGCTGCTAGCAGGCTGCAGGAGCTGAAGGGGAGCCCAAAACGACCCCAATGCTACCAATGGACTACTAGTTTCTGGCTTCAAACTCAAAAAAAAAAAAAACTTCTCAGTGCTTCCCACCCCACTGGTAAGAAAAGAAACCTTCCTCCTTCCTAATAAGGCAATGGATCCCTAAACAGAACTAAAAAAAAAGCCCAGGGATCAGCAAAAACTGGATCAGCAACAGTCTTCAGTAAAGAGGGAAAGTTTTTTTTTTTTTTGTACAGAGATTTTACAAGGGAAAAAACAGACAGTAATTGCTGTAAATGCTAATTTGTTGCTTTGTGTAGCCTACAGAAGACACAAACAACAATAAAAGATAAAAAAAATGCAAAAATAAGTAAAATAAAAAAAAGAAAAAAAGCATAAAATAAATAAAGCAAGTAGGAAATGCAGTTGCTACAAAGGGAAAAAAAAAAAAAAGATATATAAAAAGTCACTCTCTAGCTCTGGCTGCTCTGCTTCTGCCAGGCCACCATGGCCACCTGAGCTGGTGGTGGTACAAGCTGGCGCTGGAGAGCAGGTAAGCGTGTTTAGGGCGTGTTTTTTTGAGTTTTATGAAAGGGGCTACAAGAAAACAACCAATGGACCACTGGTTCTGGCTGAAACCACAAAATCGGACAGAAAGTAGAAAGGTGCTGCTCAGTGCTTCCCACACAAACTGGTAAGAAAAGAAGCTCCCTCCTCCCTAATAAGGCAATGAATCAGTAACAGGAAAAAAAAACAAAGCCCAGGATCAGCAAACTGAAACTGGACTACTCTCTAGCAGTAAGAAAAGGAAAACATTTTTTTTTTTTTTTTTTTTTTATACACAAAAAAAAAAAAAAACAAACAGTAAATGCTAAAAATCAAGGCTAGCAGTGTGCACTTTAGTGTGTAGCCTACAGAAACAAATTTTAAAAAATTAGTAACTTAAAGCACATAAAAAATGCAGAAATCACAAAAATCAGTTAAAGTAAAAGTAAAACAAAGCAGGCTAGCTTAAATAACAGTGGGAAAGCCACAAAAATACTTATAAATACTTATATCTGGTCCTTTAGCTCTCTTGCTGCTGCTTCACTCTGATCACCAGGCCCACATCTGTCAGATCTGAGTTGAGCTGGAAAGGAAAAATAGTTTGTGTAGCGTGTTTTATAGCAGGGGGCTGAAAGGAGCTAGGTATGAACCCATGAAGCTATGAACATATGCAGACCTCCAAGCTTTTTCTCTCCAGCATAGCCTGCTGATGTCATCCACTGTAAGCTGACCTGCAGTCTTGAAAATGTCAGACTGTTGCCATGGTGCTTGCATAATGTACTGAGTTCTGTAGTATGTGTAGTAAGATAGGTAGGGGTTCTGTTCTCACCGCAGTCAAGTGTGTGTGTGTGTGTGTGTGTGTGTGTGTGTGTGTGTGTGTGTGTGTGTGTGTGTGTGTGTGTCTAGACAGACAAGAAAAAGTATCTATCCTACAGTTACTGCTCAAATGTCATAGATTGACAGTATATTGATACTTACATGTGACTACACATCCATTTCATGCAGGCCTTCCAGTATCTTCTCTCCAACATGGCCCGCTGATGTCATCCACTATAAGTTGACCTGCAGTCTTGTAAAAGTCAGACTTGTGCATGGTGTTTGCCTTAAATACAGAGATCTGTAGTCTGTATACTTAGATAGGAAGGGGTTCTATTATTACTGCAGTCAACTGGGAGTCTGTGTGTGTGTGTGTTTGTGCTCTTGCTTGACATTACAGAGAGCCTTTTACGCTAGCATGTAGGACACTGTTATTACCATATTGTTCTCAACAGACACTGCTGATGCCATTAGCTGTATCTGATTTGTGGATGTGTACTATTCCCACAAAACCAGGGTCAAAAACTGTCCTGGAGGCCAGGCAGAAGTCACCTCATCCTGTGCGATACAGATTACAGTGACATGGCTTTCAGCCTATCCACATACATCATGGCATGGTTTGTAGGCCCTATGTTTTCTTGATAAGAAAGGCCTGTGGTCTGGTGAGATACATGCAAAAGAGAGCATTATACTCTATTAGTGTTCTGATGAGGTTTGAGTACAGTGCTGTCATACACTCCTATAATCTGAATATAATGGCGTGACTTATGATGCACACAAATAGCTTTTCAATACCAGTGTAGACACTTGATGGTCGAAGTGCAGATTGCTATCTACCTGTGTTCCTAGCACTTGCATCACTGGGTCTCAGCATACCAGGACTGTTGTCAATGATGTAAGTAGCATGGAATTCCACTTTTCAGAAGGACAATATCAAGACACATTTCTGCATTTTTTGTAGATCATGTGGCTTTGTCAACAATCATCTGGACTCAAAGATTGCACTCAATATGCAAGAATCAGCAAACTTGGTAAGCCAAAGGCCATATACTTTAGCCTGAACTATCGAGAAATAGAGTCCATACAGTAAAGGGCCAAGCACAGAATTCTGGGGTACACCAATGGTGACATCTCTAATGGTACAGGTTGATTCAGCAATATGTTCTGTCAGTGAGCCTATCGGTCACCCATCTAGTGACGTAAAGGTTAATTCCCAGCTGGGAGAGTTTCTTAATGATATCTGCATGGGGGATTGTGTCAAAACCCTAGGCCAGATCAAGATAGGCATTATGTGCTGTCTTACCTTCATCCATGCCTGTCACACAGAATCAATGGGCTGTGACAATATCACAGATCACCTATGGCTTGACTCAGCACATACACCTTCCTGATATGGTCGAATACATACTTCAACACATCCTGCACATTGACTATGTTCCCATAGAAGGGTGTACATCAACATGCATCCATCTGAGTTGGGCAGGACAGGACTTGATGCATGCATGTATAGACACATCCTGACTCTCCTTGGGTGTGAGGTAGACCAACATGTCATCATGGACCTTTTCTAAATGGACACTAGCAATATTCCAGCTGTGTGCAACTGACCTGTGTGAGTTGTTAATGCTACATCATGCCTGTTACATCTGATAGATGTCCTCAAAGAGGTCATCAAGGGCATGCATGATGATAA
Source organism: Protopterus annectens (assembly GCF_019279795.1). Taxonomy (NCBI): domain Eukaryota; kingdom Metazoa; phylum Chordata; order Ceratodontiformes; family Protopteridae; genus Protopterus; species Protopterus annectens. The sequence goes on from NC_056751.1 coordinate 273,911,993, forward strand.
CAGTATCATCTTGTGGAATATGACCAGGCCAAGGCATTGGACACAAATCCACAATGAGGTATTCAATCATCACTGTCATATGTGGCCATAAACCGCTATATCACCAAATGGGTAGACCAGTGTATGAGATACATGGTCTCTCACTATGTTGAAATGTATGACATGATCTATATGTCAGGTCCAGTGATCAGGTCGGTACATCAGGGGTGTCTACTAGGTCCTTTCTTACCCATTAGTTAAGTGATGGACATTGCAGATGACATACACATCCGGTGTCCAAACAGCTGCCTGAAGAACTACAGATTCTGGGCAATCATTGACTTCAACTGTAATATTAGTATAATATAGACAGTATCAACACATACCAAAGATTGCTGCCATACCCAGTGGTAACACCTGCAATGACAAGAAAACATAAGGAGATTTGTTAAGTCAGGAAAACAAACACAGAATCCAAGTAAAATGTGAACATCACATCCTATAATCAGACCAGTAGGTATGTGACTTGTGCCCTGGGGTACAGGGTAAGTGGGCCATCCACCAGCATGTGGTCACAGTGCTGACTACTCTCTTGTATGTAACACAATTACTGAGTATGTGAAGGAAATCCATATCAGAGGCCATAATACGTCCATAGTTCCCAAACTTCATCACACCAATAACGGAGTACAATGCACCTTTCTTCATGTACCTCCCTACACATCTTCCACTGATGTGTAATTGAAGAAATACCTGCTATGGTCAAATACATACTTCAACACATCCTGCACATTGACTATGTTCCCATAGAAGGGTGTACATCAACATGCATCCATGTGAGTTGGGCAGGACAGCACTTGATGCATGCATGTATAGACACATCTTGACTCTCCTCAGGTGTGAGGTAGACCAACACTTGTACCACCTTTGTCACAGTGAGCTGTCACACAGCTTATTGACCATACCTAGCTATTCTTTTTGTGGCATAAACATGACTGTCTGATGGTGCGGAACACCAATCAATTTGTTACATCAGATGCATGTGTGCTACCTCTTCTAGTGATGCACACACTACATACATAGGTATTTGACAGCATTAATGGCATGGATATCATTTGTGACAGTGTGGATTGCACCATTTATATCTGTCATGCACAGTATAGCACCTCCTAACACCTCCAGCAGATGTTACAGTGCTAGGACAGTGTGCGTGATTACCTCATCGAGTGTGTATGTATCATAATAGCTGTACAAGTGTATTTGTGCAGAATCACCTCTGATCACTCTAAATCACATATATTATGCCAGAGGCATGGGATTACTGGTGGTACTATTCTGATATTGTCCGTGATTTTAGTTGGTTATTTTAATGTTGTCCATGAGCCTTTACCTGTGTCCCATTTGCTGAGATTGCACTCATATTCAGACAAATCAGTTTACACAACTTCACAATATGCACCCTCACACAGACATCCTCCCCATTGTAATGTCACCTTATGTGACAGTCACATAATACACATTTTCACTGTGCAGTCCCTACTGAACCATTTTGCATTGTACATTATCTGCACTTAAGTTACAGTTGGTCGAAAATTTGTTTGTTAAATTTAACTGTTGAGGCTGCCCACTAAAGTGCGTTAGCCTGTGTAAGTGATTTATTACTGTTTTTCCTGTATTTCTGTGTACTTTTTAACCCCAAAAACAAAACAAAAAAAAAAATCCTTGTTTTCCCGCCTTTTCTCGACTAGTTTAGACCAATATACAGGCTATGCTGTATTCTGGACTGTGGTGTAGTTCCTGTGTTGTCCATTGCCTTACTTGGATAGAAGGAAGTTTCTTTGCTCACCAGTGGGAGTGGGGAGCCTTGAGCAACCTATCTGTCCCTGAAGGAGTGACCTCAGCCAAAGAGCTTGTAGTAATTGGTCGTTTTGGACCATTTCTAGCACTTTTGAAGTTCCCTGTTTAAAATCTGCGTTTGCGCAGCTTTGCACGATTGTACGCATAGCGCAACGCTGGTTAAACAGGCTTAAACTATTCCTGGCTCTGCTAAGTCTGCACTTCAGTTTTTCCCTTAAGAAAGCTCTACTTTCAACAATATCAGTCTATTCGCTATATTATAAGCCTAGCACTTGCTCCTAAAACCTTTCTTTCAAGTGAAGCACCCTTAAACTAACGTAAGCACTACATCCACCTACAACCCATGTTAATACCCACTTCCCTTCAAAGCCCTCTCTCTGACCCAGTTTCACATCACTCCCTTATACTATTCTGGCATGTCGAGTGGTATATTACTGACGTCCTCTCCAGTTTAGCTGGTTAATCTGGGAATCCTGAGACAATGTTACAATTGTCTCATGTACACAGACAACCCTCTCCTCCTCCCAACAAACACAAACACATGTGAAAGATGCAACTATATAGCCAAACTGGAGGCTGAACTCTCTCAACACAGGACTAGCAAGACCAGTCATGAGGAGAAGGTAACCACACACACAACAAACCCAGTCTCACATAAACCAACCACAACTGCAAACCAAACACATAAAAACACAAAGACATACTCGGAGGCTCTAATAAAAAACTTACCAAAACAGCAGAGGCTCCCAAAGCAGACACCCAAGAAAACACCACTTCAAAACACTGCACATGTAACACATAGTACACAAAGTCAGTGTGCCAAACAATCACAGCCCTTAAGGCAAAACACCATGCCTGATACACTAGTAATAGGTGACTCTATAGTCAGACACACTGACGTCCCACTTACCAGGCTGAACAAAGAGAGGTTAACGGTGAGCTGCCTGTTGGGTGCTAGGATCCGCCACATAACACAAGCACTCAGGTCACTCCAAAGCAAGTACAAATATGACTCCGTCATTGTCCATGCCGGCGTGAATGACCAGAGATGTACCTCCTTGGGCTACATGAAAAGAGACATAGAGGAGCTCTCTGATAATGTAGCCCAGGCCGGTATGACCCTGACCCTGAGCATCTTGCCCTCACCAAGAATGATGCCACGATACAAAGACAAGATGATCAGCTTTAATAATTGGCTCAATTACTGGTGTCATTCTAGGGGGATCCAATGTCTGTCTGTTTGGGATGACAGGCTGGACAAGCCACGCTACTTCGCAAGGGACGGCTTGCACCTGTCACCACTGGGCTTCCGGATATTGGCTAAGGCTCTTGCCACCCCCATAGTGCCTTTTTTAGGCAAGGCTCAAAAGACAAACCCACCACCTTAGAAAACAAAAAAGGAAAAAAACTAAGGGTAATGCTGCTCAACGCCAGAAGTCTAAATCTCAAGATGCAGGCTCTCAAAGCACTCCTCAGTATGGAAAGCATCGATGTCTGTGCAGTAACTGAAACCTGGTTCAAGGCTCCTGAGAGCACCCCAGCCCTACCAGGTTATACCTTGTATCATGCATTTCAGCCCCAAAACCTGGGCTGTACCACAAAAGGAGGGGGAGTGTCCATATTCATTAAAGACACCCACACCTCCAGGTTAGTGGCAACGCACAAAACATTGGGGACCATCCATGTACAACTAACCATAGGCAAAACTGCTATACAACTTGTAGCATGCTACAGACCACCCTCTCTATCTCAGGAACTCCATTCAGCCTTCCTGAAGACACTGGAGGATATGAATGTCTCACCAAATACCATCATATTGGGAGACTTCAACTACCCAAACATAGACTGGATGCATTATTCAAGCCCCAACACCCTAGCCCAAAGGTTCCTGGAATTCATCAACTCAAATGCGATGGAACAACTAGTCACCTCCCCCACAAGGGGAAATAATATACTTGATCTGATCATCACAAACATGGGGACAAAATGCTCAACACCGGAAGTATACCCCTCACTAGTGAGATCAGACCACAAACTAATAACCCTAGATATTCATATCCCACCTCCACCCCAGCACAAAAGACCACAGTGAGAAACTTCTCAAAAGCCGACTTTACACTCCTTAAGGCTGAAATGGTATCCTTCCAGCCCCCTGGGCCAGTGGAAACCACATCCCACACTGCTGAATCCTTCACAAATGCTTTCTACGGACATCTCCAAGAATGCATGGATCATGCAATCCCAAATAAAACCAAGACCCTTTCCACCAAAGGCAGGCATCCTATCTGGTGGACCCCAGCCATAAACAAACTTTATAACAAGAGAAGGAAGCTACTGCAAGACAGAGCAAAATCCCATAAAGGGAAGGCATCTCTGATCAGCACTAGCAAAAAACTACGTTCGCTCATAAAATCATCAAAGGCCAACTTTGAGAGAAAAATCACTAAGGGCACTAAAGATAACCACAAGGCCTTCTTCAGTTATGTTAGAAACCTGGGTGGAAACCCTCAGAGTTAGTTCATAACGGCAAAAAATACACTGAACCCACAGATATTGCCAACATACTGGCAGACAGGTTCAGTGCAAATTTCTCCCCTCCCTCTCCCCCAAAAGATGAAATAATTATCTCAGCCGAATGCAACCTCCCTGACATCTGAGATGTCCAGGTGAGAGCTGCTCTCAGCAAAGCTAAAAATACAGCATCCATGGGACCAGACGGTGTCCCGGGTTGCATGCTATGTGAACTCCTAGAGGAGCTTAACCCACACATAAGAATGCTGTTTAATCTTAGCCTTGCTACAGGATATGTCCCTGAACACTGGCGTACAGCAACAGTGGTCCCACTCCACAAAGGTGGCACCTCTACAGACCCTGGAAACTACCACCCCATAAGCTTGACCAGCCTGGTCTGCAAAGCTATGGAAAAGATCATTATGGAACTCATAAACAGGGACATCGGGGACCTGCAGACAATTGACCCTACCCAGTTCGGCTTTGTAAAAGGCAGATCCTGCCTTCTAAACCTGGTGGACTTTTCTGAAACAGTCACTAGAGCCATCGATGAAGGCAAAGCAGTTCATACAGCCTACCTGGATCTGGCAAAAGCCTTCGACACAATACCCCACTCAGGCATCATAGACAAGCTCAACAGCTTAAATGTAAACCCATTTGTCACAAGATGGGTTGCAACTGGCTAAAGGACAGAACCCACAAAGTCAGAATAGCTGGAGCTGTGTCAGACTCTAAGCCAGTCACAAGTGGAGTCCCACAGGGCTCTGTCTTTGGATCCCTCTTGTTCGGCATTTATTTCACAGATGTGCAGGCAAACATAGGGGGGATGTGGCTGACAAAGTTCACAGATGACTGCAAACTAGGCGCCATAGTCGATACACCAGCTGACACATGCATCCTTCAGAAGGGCCTCACAGAAACAGACGACTGGTGCCAGAGTCATGGCGTTAAACTAAATGTCAAAAAATGTATAGTCATCCCCTTTGGAAAAAAACAAAGTACCCACAAATTACCACATAGGTGGTAATCCATTAAGTACGGAAAAAGTGATCAGAGACCTGGGGACCCAAGTTGACAGTGACCTCTCATTTGACACCCATGTCGCCAAAGTGGTTAGAAAGACCTTCTACCTTGCCCACCTTATCATGAAGGGATTCACATTCAGATCAAAGGATGTCATTGTACCCTTATATTCCTCCCTTATCAGGCCTATGATTGAGTACAATGCCCCATTTGGTATGTACCTCACCCGGCACCTGCAGCAGCTGGAGAGACCCCAAAAGTACCTTACCAAGAGGATCAAGGGTCTCCAACATATGTCATATGCTGCCAGACTAAAAAAGCTCCAGCTCTATTCAGTAGCATACTGCCTGCTCAGAGGTGATCTGTGCCTGACGTACAAGGCCATGTCCAATTCGGAATTAATGGATATGCTCCACCTCAAAAAATCCAAATCCATCAGAGCCATGAGAGCTAAAGATCTAAACCTCAGCACAAATATGAATAGGAAATGCTGGAGGGACAGATTCATAACCCAGAGGCTTCCCGCTCTCTGGAACAGGATCCCAGTCCATGTTAGGCAGAGCCCCTCACTGACTCTCTTCAAGAGAAATCTTGACAAATGGATGGGTGATCGTAGGTTTACCCTGGGGGTCATCTCTGTGTCATTACTAGACAGAGACACAGTAAAATAAATTTAATTTGTACACTTTTGTATCATTACATGTGGTGGCGAAAGCCACATACACTTTGGCTAGGCTTATAAATGCCCTAGGGCAGATAGCCTAGTACTATACTATGAAACTATGAAACTATGAAGATATATGACTGGTGTTGCTGCTACAACCATCTTCCATTGACATGCCCTCATCTGCTGTATATTACATTGTTTCATCTGTCCTTATTCCCTGTGTTCATTCCTACAATTCATCTGTGTGTCCCTATTCAATACACACACTTCCCCTGAGTGTTTATTTTACATGGCAGTCCATGTACCATTACAGATTATTTACATAGCTTCAGTACAAAATCCAAGGCATGGGATATCGCAATACTCAGCACTGTAGATACACTGTTCTGTACTCTGTTTGGACCATATTTATCATTCATACCTCCTCATTGTCCAAATTTTTGCAGAATGTCCATATGCCTTCCTTATCAAATGTGTGGCTTTCTTCCATATCACCAGGATGATTTCAGGACTGATGTGACTCAATATTACATACATTTGAGTTTCATACTTCAAATCCTTCAGAACATGCATCTTAACACAAACCCCTGGTTATTCTAGCACATTTCTGTAGGGCAAATATGCCAAATATGTCCCTCCTCCTGGGTCATTGTCCCTCCAACGATGTTGTCCTTTGTTCAGATGTCTTGCACTAAGAGATTGAGAGCTATCTGTCAAAACCCGGTGATCGTTGTGGCATTCTGTGCAAAACTGCAGACCGTCAGTTCTCTTACTTCAGTAGGAGTGCTATCTGTGTTTGCTTACACATTTTCCTGGCCAGCAACATTGTTGCCAGCCACAAAACCTTGCTTAAACTTGACTGTGTACCACCAGGCACACATGTAACCTCCGTGTATGCTTTGTTTGAAGTCTACATGGAGTTTATTGAATCCAGGAGATCATCTATTACCAAGTCAATCAATGTCTGAGGAAAAAGAACTGGAATCCTGTGAAGTTTAAACATAAAATGGAGTAATGTGCAATAACTTAAACAAATACTTTATGTTTTTTTATCAGTGTCAGTGATTTTGTAATGGGAAGTAAGTAAGCCAAGGGTGACTGCATAGAAGGTCTTAGAAATGTACAAGAACAGCACACATGCACACTCACAAATGTTCAGGCCTCTGAGTTGAAACACTTTTGAATTTACTAAGTACAGTGTCTGTTCATAGTTTCTGTCTAAAATCAATGTATGAGATGATAGTATTTTTTAAGGTTAAGTGTGTGGTTGCTTGAATACTGTCTTCTCAAGGACTTTTGCAAGAGAGTTGGTGAGTCACATGATTATCTCACTTGTTGAGATTGTTGGAATTATGGGGAGGCATAAATGCACAGATTCAACCATGCCTGTTTTCACATTGTTAACATGGGAGTGCAATAAGGTTCTACCTCTGTATATTTTTCCTTTTAAAAGTTCCCCAACATGGCAATTAAAATAATAGTAAAAAAGCATTACACTTGTGGTATTTTGGCGAAGAGTACACCAAGAGTGCAGATCTATATTTTTGTAACATTTTTTTATCCTAACAAGCTACCACATATTCACAAGCTGCAAGCCTCAAATTGCATCTGTAATTCTCAAAAGGCAGTGATCTGAAGGACTCTGTTTTCAGAAGGGGGCCATTTACATACACACCTTTCTTGTCTCAATGGCATTTACACTAATTTGAACTGCAAAAGTCAAAAGTGGTAAACTGTAATTCATTTTAACATAAAATAGTGAATTGTTTGCTGGAGAATATAAAACATGAAATATGCTGTTTGCACAGAACAGCACTTATATGAAGTTGGCTTTACTTATGTAATGACCTGAGCTTCTAAGTACAATTGGTACTAAGCTTTACCTGAAAAAATGTTAGTAGGGAGTTGTGCTACCTTTGGTGCTTTGTGTATTAATATTTACATATAAATCCTTCTAAAACCTTTATTTGTATAGTTTTTTATGCTTTCAGTTCTTGTAGATTTTATTTTAGTGTATTTTCCTGCTCCAGTTTACTGTTGGCTATGTCAGATGTAGGGGAAATCTGATATCCCTGTGAATGTGACAGAACTGATGCATATGAGAGCAGTAGAAGCAGACTGTATTCTTATATTCTTTTGGGATGATTTTTTTTAAGATAATAGCCATATTTTTTGTTGAAAATGGATTGCCAAATGTTATTTCTAACACTCTCAGTTAGTGAATGTAGAAGACATCTTTTATGCACATATTCTTAGTTTTATGACTGAATCAGTTTTTAATGTGAAGTTTGTACTTATCAAATAAACTTGAACAAACAAGAGTTAGTAGGAATGCTATAAATAAGTTTTTTATTTTTACTGTTTACGTTCATAGATTCATAGGTTTACCCTAGACTAATGATCACTGGGGATTTTACAAGCCTAGCCATGCAATCCAACCCAGTGTTGTCCCTGAGTTCCTTGGAGTTCCTATAGGGGCAATATGTTAGTAAAACGGTAGCTAAGTGGTATGTGGGGGGGGTATGTTAGTTAAGGATTAATTTATTTACTGTCAACCTCTGTCCATTAGAAATTTGGGTCCAGACCAGAACTGAATTTGCAATTTGCCATCCAGTGATCAATATTTAATTTGCAGAGGGTCAGGGATGAACTCTGTTTCTTGTAGATGGGGAGCTTATTCCATAGAGTGGAGATCCTTTGAGGACTTACACTGGTCTCTCCATCATGCCCTATTTATGTTGCCGGCAAAGTTCAAATCCTTGGATCTAGTGTTTCAAATGCTGTATGTTTCGTGGATGTGCAAGAGATTCATCTGAGATGGATCTGAGAATGCCTTGTATGCTAGACATAAGTTGCCTCTCAGTAACCTGCAGGAGACTGAGCATAGAGATAGGGCCTTAAGGCAATTTTTGCAGGAAAGGGTATTCATACCCTGGATTCCCCTGGTGAGTAGCCTTTGTGGGTATTCCAGCTGTTGCAAGTGCCTAGTTAGGTACATGCCAAAGGGGCATGTACTCAATGATGAGTCTGGTAAGGGCTGAATAGAGTAGTACTATACCTTCCTTGCACCTGGATGCCATACCTTTGCTAATGAGTTGGGTAACATGGAATGATTTGCTTACTATGGCTGCATGTTAGTCAATGGACAGATTACTATCTACTTATGTTCCAGATACCTAACTCTCTGCTTAATTCTTAGGGGTGTTTTATCAGTGGAGTAGTAAACTTGGGTGGATAATTACACAAAGGGTACTATAATGAATTTCATTGCATTCATTTTTAAACTATGGCTTTGACACCAGTTATTTGCTTGTGTTAGACCCACTTGTAGGATGTTGCTGTCATGGCAGAATGTTTAATAGTTCAAAATTTACGGCCATATGTTAACCTGATAAGCCAAAGGCCCTTGACAGTAACCTTTACTTACAAGAAGTACATGCCAAAAGAAGCAGGCCCATCATGGAGCCCTGGGGTACTCCAATGGTGACCTGTCTCCTGGTGGAGGTGATCTCATCGATCCTAACTTCTTGGGTCCTATTTGTGAGCCAGCCAGCAGTCCAGTGAGCTATGTAGGGATTTATACCTAGTTCTGAAAATATGTCAGTAATGTCTACCTGGGTGAGTAAGCAAAACCCCCCTTAACAAAGCCAAACTGGGATGGGTCAAGTGTTTGTAGGTTACCAATGTCCTTACTGATCATGCCCATGATACTTAATTCTATGGCTTTGCATATCAGACTTGTCAGACTGATGAGTCTGTAGTCTTTGGCATCAGCTGACAGTTCACTGTTATGAAGAGAGATGACCATTGCATCCCTTGATTAACCTGCCACCTAACCTGTTTTGAGGCTGTAGTTGAAGAGTGCCTCAAGTCATCCTGCTAGCTTTTCTTTTAGGCTATTTAGAAGGCAACTGGGGATACTGACAGGCCCTGTTTAAGCAGTGTTTTTGGCCTTAACGAGTGCCACCAGGACCTGCTCGCAGTTAACAGTTGGTGGGGATATGCTAGAAGGGATTTCTTAGGGGTAGTGGGGGGGGGGGGTGAAGTTAGAGCTAACTTTATCAGCCAGTGGATTTGCTATATCACACTGGTCAGTGAAGGCTGTACCATTTACCACCAGTTCTGCACACTGCTGAGTTTTAACTTTAAGGTTGCTAACACAGCTGAAGAAGGCCTTATGATTGCTCTTAGCCTGGGAGTCTATCCTGATATCATAATTGCTTTAGTTGGACGTTATTAGAGCTATTATTTTCTTGTTTAGTTGACTCAGAAAGCTCTTATCGCTATGAAAGTTGTTTTTTCTGATTTTGGCCGTGACTTTTTTTTTTCTTTTGTTATATACTTTGGTAAGGATTCCACCTGTTGGGCTTCTTTTTGGTGTTATATCTGGGCTTACTTCTGATAGGTATGGCATCCTGAACACAGCCATTTAGATGTTTGTACAGGGTTCCTGTAAATAATTCTGCATGGGCAGTTGCATTCTCTGATTTTGGGGAGGCATGAATTTTGACAAACTGTAACTTAATAAAGGGCCACTCTAAAATACAATACATTCAATGAAACCTGTGTTAAAAAACAACTTTTTATACAAAATTATATATGTATATATATATATATATATATATATATATATATATATATATATATATATATATATATATATATATATATATATATATATATATTTTTTTTTTTTTTAAGAGGAAATTAAGGTTTTTAGTTGTTTTCTTAACACGTTTCATTGAATGTATTGTATTTTAGAATGGTCCTTTTTAAGTGTTTTACTAAATGGTAATTAAATTAATTGGCAATTTAGTATGTAAATAAAAGCTATATAAGGGTCTTTGAGAGAAGCAGTCTACATCTGATGAAGATTGAAATGAAAATGCACTATTTACAGAAATCATTTATGTGTTGTTTTTATTTTGGCTGAATAAAGTTGTTAATTTGATTTATCAGTGGCTGACTATGTTTCTTGGGTGCCTTGGCTTATTTAGAGGATTATTTGGTACCTCTGGCATTTTTATTGTGAGGATGTAGTTTGCATTACAATATTTCCTGTTATGGGTTTGGTTGAGTCTTGCAGGTTGATTTTTATTTTGGGTGAGTGAACCTTGTGGTCTGACCTCAGCAATGAAGACATGACATGTAGAGTACAGCACTATTCCATGTTGATGAGTACTAGGTCCAAAATATTTTATCCTCAGGTTGGAGTACACACTATCTGTTCAAGGGTATTTGTGTTGATAAAGTTGCTTGCTTTATCAGCTGTGTTATTGGGGAATCAATGAGTGTAGGCTTATATGTGGTGTTAGGTGTTGCTTTTGGTGTGTGCTTCCATGGTTGATGAGGATAGGTGTTGCCATTTGATGGCTTAGAAATTCTTTGAAGTATGGAGACATTTTTTTTAAGTATCTCAGCATAAGAAGGACTATGTGTGTGGTGAGTGCTATGTGTGAAGGATGTAGTGCATGTGTTCTTGACAACCTTACTTTTAAGGAAGATTTTTCACTACAAGGAAGTTATGCATGTACTTCTCTCACATATTACTATGCTAGTATTAATAAAAAAAAAAAAAAAGTAATCTCCGTGGTATCCCCAAAGTCTCAAAATAACCCACTAAACAAGTGTAGTGGGTTGAAAAACAAAACAGTGTAAGAAACTTCTCTGTGTGGGAGATTTTCAGTCCATATATATCTATTTCTTGTTTGTCTTTTTGTCTTTTCCTGGTTAGGGGGTCGCCACAGTGGAACTTCGGTCCGCAAATGATTGGCAGTCAATTTTTATGGTGCCGAGTTGCCAGCCCGACGCCCAACCTTCAGCGAAGGCACGCCCATTCACACATGTCTTTCGGAGGCCACTTGACTGTGGGGAGGACATGCAGACTCTGCACAGAAGGCACTCCAGCCGAGAATCGAACAGGAGAACCTTTTGCTGTGAGGCAACAATGCTACCACTGTACCACCATGGATTATCTCTAGTTAATCACTGTATATTAATCAGATCAGACAAAAGTAGTAGAAGTAGCAAACTTAAACTCGTCTTAAGTAAAAAAATAAATAAATAAAAAATATATAATCGTACAGAATTACTAAGTATTCAAAAGTAATCCAGGCAAGGCAGGCGGTCCATTTCCAGTCAAAAATCTTTTATTAGGTACACAGACGAGCGATCCAAGTAAAACAAAAATAGAGTAATAGTTTCCTCGCAAGCTTTCTAAATATATATATACTTTTTATCAGTCAAGGGAGTGGTATAGTGTGCTGTAAAACAAAGTGTTATTAGTACAAATGTTAAATTCACATCTCTTCCCCCATCAGTGTGACATTTGAGCTGGTCCTGCCCTACTTAGTAGCTGTCATAATAATATAACCCTTATGTACTTTAAATAAAATGTATAATGATGTGGTACCTATTATTTAACCAGATTATTAAGCAGATTATTAAATGTGTGATTTTTTTATCCAAGACAATATTCTACATGGCTGGAAATATATCAACCTTAGTCCATTTGGCAATTAAAAATATATATATATAAATATATACATATATACTTTGCATGTAAAAATCAATTGCAAAATCATATTTTATTTTCATAACCTATTGTTAACAAAGATCACTTTCATCCATCTAGACTTCTTCAGGTCTGTGTACAAGAACCCTAAAAACTATCTATAAAAATATATATAATTGTATAATTAGTTAGTATTGCTATTACACATCATTTTGAATAAACTGGAAAAAAGAGAACCAGAGAAAGAAAAAAATAATAATAAAAAAAAAATGTATGATGATGGAAACAAAATATACACTTAAATTACAACTGATTTAAAATGGTTTTTAAAACCAACTGGTAGAATAAAATAAAATAAAATGAAATTAGTCATTTAAACAATGTGTCAATTTTCTAAGTTCCAGTGCACTTTTAATTGAGCAGTAGTAGTTTAGTCTAGGCTTCCTAAAAGAGTTCAGCTTTAATTCCCCCACGAGTTCATGTTTCTCCAGAATATTTGGGATGTCTCCTTCAAGATCACCCATGTCTATACGATCCAGGAACTAGAACTTAAAACCTGTGTGTCTTTTATGAAGAGAAAGGTGTTCGGCTAGTGCATTATTTTTACATCTAGAGCGGATTTCTGACAGATGACATGAAATCCTATGCTTGAGTTTATTTACAGTCTTGCCCACATAGAATGCATCAGATTCATTGCACTGTGCCCTGTAAATTACTTTTGTGGTGTTACAGTCACCCCCTGCACTGCTCTTAATGATTTTCTTTAATAAGGGCAATAAAAACTATCACCTTGATGTATAAATATACAAACTGTACAATTAGTTTAACATCTTTTAGTGTTTCTCTCATATGGTCTAGGTTTAAATTCAACAAATCTTTTAATGTTCCTGGTATTCCTATAAACAAAGGATGGGGCTTCACCTAAGAAGTTCATCAGAAAAGGGTTTCCTGTGACAATGTCCCAGTTTTTTTCAGTAACATTTTTGATACTGTGATAATCTAAAGCATATGTCAGGATGCAGCTATTTTTGCATTTGTTATTCTCTGTGGAATTTCTTAACATTCTCCTACTGGGGAGGTTGGGTGAAGGTGCTTCAGTCCTTTTCAGTTCTATAATGGGTTCCAGGATTTTTAACATCTGACTTTCATAGCCTCTCACTAGAAAATCATGCTCTAATTTGTTCAGGTTTCTCAAAAACGATTTCATCTCTGTGGTAATTCCAGCTAATCTATAGCCTTGGGACTTCACTACATTATACTTGTTTTTTGTAGGATGTAGACTTTTACTGTGGAGTAATAAGTTAATCCTTGTTGGTTTTCTGAATAGATCAGTGGTGATTCTGTTATTGTTTGTGTCCTTAGAAATCTGCATATCTAAGAAAATTGTTGAAGTATAGCTACGGGAAGAGTTAAACTTCAGGAAAGGGGTTGTTTGATTGAGGTAAGTGATAAAATCTCCAAGCTGTAAGGTGTCACCTTCCCACACAATACAGATGTCGTCAATAAAATGTAAATAGCATGTGATATGCTGCATGTAGTCTGAAAGAAAAGCATTAATTGAGCTAGGCAATGATAAATCCAGGCATGTAATGAAGGCAGACAAGGGAGGAGGTATACTTGTGACTGATACCACTATCTACAACCAAAAGATAGAGAACATGCTGGAGGATAACAGCTTTTATGAGTTATTTACCATGGATGACATAAAAAGAGCATATGATTTATGGAACACTAATCTCACCACATTATGGGAAGAAAAACTTATTACTGAAAATCTTTATAATTATTTATGGAGCCCATGCCCATGTTTACCTTACTTTTTTGGAATACCAAAGCCACACAAGAACAGAGAAGACCCACCTTATAGACTGGTGGTAGAAAGAGGAGGTTCTCTTACTGAAGCCATAGCCATTTACCTTGATTACTTGCTGAAACCTTTAGCAGAAAAGAATAAGTCATACATAAGAGATTCAATGGATTTTCTTTTGAGGAAAATAAAAAACATTACAGTGGAAGCTGACAGTATTTTATTAACTATTGATGTGGAATCCTTATACACAGTGCTCCTTCACAATTACTGTATAACAGCAGCTATAGAGTCTTTTAAGAAACATAATCAAGATACACAAGCACAACTACAAAGTTAAGCAAGCTCATTAATATTGTACTGGACTTCAATTTCTTTTACTTTCAATGGCAAACACTACAAACAAAAAACTGGTATAGCAATGGGGGCTGCATACCTGGGCAAGTGGGAGGAGGACTTTGTGTTAAACAACACAGACTACATGCAGCATATCACATGCTATTTACATTTTATTGATGATATCTTTATTGTTTGGGAAGGTGACACCTTGCAGCTTGGAGATTTTATCACTTACCTCAATCAAACAACCCCCTTCCTGAAGTTTATCTCTTCCCATAGCTATACTTCAACCATTTTCTTAGATATGCAGATTTCCATTGACACCAACAATAACAGAATCAGCACTGATCTAGACAGAAAACCAATGAGGGTAACTTATTACTCACCATTAAAAGTCTACATCCTACAAAAAACAAGTATAATGTAGTGAAGTCCCAAGGCTATACATTAGCTAGAATTATCACAGAGATGGAACCATTTTTGAGAAACCTGAACTTAGAGAAGGATTTTCTAGTGAGAGGCTATAAAAGTCAGATGTTAAAAAACATCCTGGAACCCATTATAGAACTGAAAAGGACTGAAGCACCTTCACACAACCTCCCCAGTAGGAGAATGTTAAGAAATTCCGCAGAGAATAACAAATGCAAAAATAGCTGCATCCTGACATACACTTTGGATTATCACAGTATCAAAAATGTTATTGAAGAAGACTGGGACATTGTCACAGGAAACCCTTTTCTGATTAACATCTTAGCTGAAGTCCCATCCTTTGTTTATAGGAAGGCCAGGAACATTAGAACTTTTGTTGAATTTAAACCTAGACCACATGAGAGAAACATTAAAATATGTGAAGCTAATTGTACATTTTGTATATATATATATATATATATATATATATATATATATATATATATATATATATACAGCAAGGTTTTTATTGCCCTTATTTAAAGAAAATCATTAAGACCAGTGCAGGGGGTGACTCTAACACTACAAAAGTAATTTACAGGGCATGGTGCAATGAATGTGATGCATTCTATGTGGGCAAGACTGTAAATAAACTCAAGCATAGGATTTTATGTCATCTGTCAGAAATCCTCTGGATGTAAAAATAATGCACTAGCCAAACACCTTTCTCTTCATAAAAGACACACAGGTTTTAAGTTCCAGATCCTGGATAATGTAGACATGGATGATCTTGAAGGAGACATCCCAAATATTCTGGAGAAACATGTACTCATGTAACAATTAAAGCTGAACTCTTTTAGGAAGCCTGGACTAAACTACACTGTTCAATTAAGAGTGCACTGGAACTTAGAAAATTGCCACATTGTTTACATGACTAATTTTATTTTATTTTATTTTATTTTATTTTATTCTACAAGTTGGCTTTAAATACCATTTTAAATCAGTTATAGTTTAAGTGTATATTTTGTTTCAGCCATCATACATTTTTTCTTATTATTTTTTCTTTTTCTGGTTCTCTTTTTTTCCACTTTATTCAAAATGATGTGTAATAACAATACTAAATAATTATACAATTATATACATTTTATAGATAGTTTTTAGGGTTCTTGTACTTGATCTGAAGAAGTTTAGAAGGACGAAAGCAATCTTTGTTAACATTAGGTTATGAAAATAGAATATGATTTTTACAATTGATTTTTTACATGCAAAGTGTATATGTGTATATCTATATATATATTTTTTTTTTGATTGCCAAAATGGACTAAGGTTGATATATTGCCAGCCATGTAGTATATTGTCTTGCATAAAATCACAGACTTAATAATCTATTTAGTAATCTGGTTAAATAAAAGGTACCACATCATTATAAATTTGATTTAAAGTACATAAGGGTTATATTATTATGACAGCTACTAAGTAGGGCAGGACCAGCTCGAATGTTACACTGATGGGGGAAGGGATGTGAATTTAACATGTGTACCAATAACACTGTTTTACAGCACAATAAACCACTCCCTTGTCTGATAAAAACTATATATATATATATATATATATATATATATATATATATATATATAGATAGATAGTTCCCTATCAGAAGCCTGAAACACTATAAGCCTGAAAATCAAAATCCTGAAACCAAAAGCCTGAAAATTCAAAATCCCGAAAACCCAAAATCCTGAAACTCAAAATCCTGAAAACACAAAATGGACATACTGACGTCATTGTGGCTTTGCTATTGTTAGCCCTGTGGTGTTAGGTCATGCGTTGGGATCAGGTAAGTGTGCGGTTGGTTTTATGTTACGGTTAGGGGCGGTTTAAGTGAGTTAGGGTTAGGGCACAGGTTAGGCATGTATGCAATAGTGACAAATATTGGGGTTAGGGGCGGTTTAAGTGAGTTAGGGCGCGGGTCAGGTGAGTGTGCGATAGTGACGGACCTTAGAGTTAGGGTTAGGGTCAGGGTCAGTTGGTAGATATTAGTGTCTTTATAGTGACATATTAGCATTATTTGTGTTTTCAGGATTTTGAGTTTCAGGATTTTGGGTTTTCGGGATTTTGAATTTTCAGGCTTTTGGTTTCAGGATTTTGATTTTCAGGCTTATAGTGTTTCAGGCTTCTGATAGGGAACTATATATATATATATATATATATATATATATATATATATATATATATATATATATATATATATATATATATATATATTTAGAAAGCTTGTGAGGAAACTCTTACTCTATTTTTGTTTTACTTGGATTGCTTGTCTGTGTACTTAAAGAATTTTTGACTGGAAACGGACTACCTGCCTTGCTTGGATTACTTTCGAACATTTAGTAATTCTGTACAATTATATATTTTTTATTATTTTTTTTTTTACTTAAGAAGAGTTTAAGTTCACTACTTCTACTACTTTTGTCTGATCTGATTAATATACAGAGAATAACTAGAGATATATGGACTGAAAATCTTCCACACAGAGAAGTTTCTTACACTGTTTGGTTTCTTTAAGTATTAGAAGCTTGTATGAGTATATGAGGCAATTACTACATTGTCTCAGGATGTCCATACAAAGCAGGCCACAGAGACATTAGGAAACTGCAAATCCATGTTGTCAGGACCTGTAATAGGGTTGGACTATTATTGTTTGTGGACTTGATTTCACAAAGGTCACCTGAATGGTGTCTAAGTTTAAGGCTAGACATTAGATAATGCTATGATCTAATATTAGTGCTGTTTGATGTGTTAACTAACTGTCTTAAGCTTAGCTCCACCCAAAGCCTTTCTGTGTTACAGGTTAAAGTCCTAAGTACTAGCTTTATAGTTTTGCTACCATACGGGGTGCTACTAACTCCCACTGCGCAGTGAACAGTTCCACCAAAAAAGTGCCTAATTTAAAGCAGGCAGAAAAAGGCTGAAAGCTAACTCCCATGCCCTTTTGCTAATAAACTCACAGAATTTTAAGTTTGAAAAGTGATTATAATACAGAATTAGATGAGAAATGCTGATAATCTGCTAAAGAACTCAGAGAAATAACAATGAGCACTATAAAACCCACATCAGTTTATAGTTATAGCTTCAAATTCAGAATCTATCCCTCCACATACCCCTTTTCCTATTTTTTTGCACATGGTGTCAGGGTGTCACTTCAACAGTGACAATCATCTACAGCAACAGTTCACACTGCTGGGTGGCCATCCCTGCCATGGTTGTGATTCCATACTATGCATTTGGATGTACACTCACACCCATGACCAATTTAGAGTATCCAATCCACCCACTGCATGTCTTTGGAATGTTGAAGGAAATGGGAGCAACTGGGGGAAATCCATATGAATACAGGGTGGACATACAGACTCCGCACAGAAGGCAATTCACCTGAAAATCATACCAGGGAACCTCTTGCTGTGAGGTGACAATGCTATCCACCATGCCTCTGTGCCACTCCTTCAAGTTCAGAAGAGAGCTAGTAAAAATGCAATAAAATGAGGGCCCAGTTAGAACTCCTAGGACCCGCACAGAAACAAAAAAAAAATACAGCAGACTATAAAAATGACTTAAATTAATAGCTTTAACTTCAGATAAAGAGCAAAGGCAACACACAAAACTGAATCAAAAGGTAAGGTAAGTGCAATATTGTAAATGCAGTTGAAATGTACTTCCCTGGATGCAAAACATTCTCCAACTGCTTTGTTTTCAAGCTTCCAGTTTTCCAGCAGTCGCTTAATGTAACAGTTAGGTATATATTTTTTAATTTCTTTACAGATATCTACTAATTTAGTTGATTCAGGTACTGATTGTTCAAATTTGATAAAAAAACGTTTGGTAGAGACATTATTGGGTAGAGATGAGGAGGCTTGGAACATTTTAGGAGGAAGTCAGTACTCTGGATGTAAAGTTATAATTACACATCATAATGATGACCATGTTTTGTAATATACCTGTCATCTTTTATATTTTTGATGTTTTGTTTTACTACTGCTCTTGATATTTATTTACTTTTAGTATTGTGTTTCCTGATATGATGTTGCTTCCACCAATAAATGCATTGCAGGTAAAGACATTCTGACAGGGCAATCAGGTACTGCCTTACAGAGCAACCAGAATTTGCCTATGTAACATATATAACACAAACTATAATGACAATTCCTGAAACCTTTCTGGATAGTTTACATTTTCCAGCCTTATGACATTTTTTCTGGAAAATAAATGTCACTTTGTGAATGTGTAGGACAGTGAATATATCAACGTATCAAAATACATTACTGTGATCACCATTTTCTTCTTTTTCCTTGCAATCTCTCTTCAGAGGTGTCTTAAGAAGGTGGCTAACATTTGGGAGTGGCAGCAAGGACACAAGTTGTCTGCAAAAGTGCAGCACTATTGTATGTTCAGTGTTTATTGATTTTATATATCTCTCTATTTGGTTGTTACATGTGTCTATGGAAAATCAAGCTGAAATACTTTACTGCATGCATTATTTCTTTCTTTTGTCATAAGTTGACCTCACATGTGCACTCAGAATGTGGTTGACTTTTTGGGGTAAGGGTGAGAATTTATGTTGTCTGAGTCACACAATCACTGTTAAATGATGCCATGTGGCTTACTCGAGGACATTATTCTACTACCACAGTCATACACGCTGGTATAGAACTGAATATGGTTTGCTTTGTTTTCACATTTATGGTCAAGCAGTCCTCTGATGTGTTACTTTATACAGCCTCCTCCTATATTAGTGTTCCTTCTAGAGTCCCTCCAAGTGTTTTGCATTCCAGGCTGCACCCCCTTCTGAAATTTCTTGTAACTCCCACTGCATAAATAAGTCAATGAGAAAGCATGGATCTCTGAATGTGTATGCATTTCTGTTGATGAGTGAGCATGTCTTAAAAAAGAAAACTTTTCTTTGATATAAGGTCACATTATTTCATCAAAACTAAGAATGTTTAGAAACATGCTGAACTTATTTTTAATTTTGTTTCTTTCTCAACTAAATATTCATTACAAATGCATTCAACATACCTGTGCCCTACAACAATACATTCATTTACTGATTTTCAAGCCGCAAAAACTATGAAAGAAAAAAAAATATTGCCACAAAAAGCTGTAAAACAACCAACGATATAAATTTATCCCTAAATTAACCAAAAATTAATCATTAAATCTCATATGTAATTTAACTGTAGTTCTAGACTGTCTTAGTCTCCAACACCATGTTTTGGATAGCAAACAGGTTCAATGCAGTGCACATTATGGTACTAATGTAAAACATCCTCAATGTTCACAAAATGTGAAGCAACATTTTATTTATTTAAATAAGTGAATGGCCTGATCCAAGGAAATCTTTTCTAGAGTTGTGGACTGTTGGAATACATTAAGAGGAGGCACATGACTCCAGTGATAAAAGTTTAATGATTTCAAATAGGATTTGCTGCCACCAAAACAGAACACAAAAAAATCTATATTTTTGTAATGTATTGAAGTATGCCATATCTTCTAAGTTTTTCTGCCTGTGCTGATATTTTTAGTTCATTATTTTTGATAGTGCATGATAGATCCTGATCTGTTCTGATAATGTGCATTGCTTTTATCACATCTAAGTATTTTTGTTGATCTGCTCCATCTTTTATACTCTTCTAACAGTGACACTTATTATATTAATTTCTCTGTAGTTTTCTCTAATTGATACTTCCATTATGGCATTTGATTTCTCCCCTTCTTTTCCCTTACTGCCCTATGTTTTTTCTGTAAGTCTACATCATTTATTAATTTATCTGCATACTAATATATATCCTATTTACTTCTTTTATATCACATGTATGTCAGTCCTAATTACTGTGCTGATTTGTTTTATCAAACTTCTAACTTTGGGTTTCATTAACTTTCTGAAGTCTATTTCTTTCATAAATCTTAATATATATGTCCATCTCTATTAAATCAAGCAACTCTTTTATTAGATCATTTTCTTCTAAACTGAGGGCACATTCTTTGTTCTCCATTTCCCAAGGGTCCTCTACAGCAAGTTCCAAAGCATCATCCTCTGCCACAATCTCTTGAGTTTCATCCTGTGTCATCCATTGTCCTTTCATATGGGAACTCACTGGCCTATCACTTCACAACACTGACTGCATTAGAGTTGCTATAGTTCCCTGTACCTTCTCTTCCAGTGCAACTCTAACCTGAACTTTTCTGCTGGTTTCCTATGAAAGATTACAAAGTATATTCATATTGCAATTGGTCAGATGTTTCCTGCTCTACTGGTTTCTCTTTAATTTGGTGATCCACTGCTCTATCCTGCTGTGATATTATCAAAGGTACACTTTCTATGCTAAATCCTTCACTTCGCAGGTAATCCATAACCTCAGTTTCCATTTCTTTAACTTGTCCATTACCAATCCTCTTTTCTACTTTTCCTCTTTGTTTTCTTATTTTTTGTATTGAAAATTTTCCATATCTGGATGGCTTTGCTTGTTTTTCTCTTTGAATTTCTTTGGTGCTGCTTTTTTTGTATTGATTAATGTGGCTTTCTCCTTTGAATAAATATTGCATCATATCAGAACTCTTCTTTCCCATGTCCATATTTCTTTTTTATACCTTTCAAAAATCTCTAGATTTTGTTCATTATACTTTTTTACTTTTTCAGATGCTTCTCTTTCCTAACAGCCCAAGGTTTCTTGGCCCATATAATCTTTTTCATAAATCTGTTGTATTAATGAATACAATTTTTTATTTGATGGTTCTGACAGTTTTTCTTGTGCAAGTATTTTTCTTTCCTCTAATTTCTTTCTTAATCATTCTGTATATCTTCTATCTGGAAATTGTGGGTTTCTTGCATAATAGTAACAATACATAATTTCTTTCTTGTCCTCGATAGTCTACTGTATCATTTATATGGCTCTTTTTTGTGATTTTTGTGGAGTATTTCCTTCTACAATGGGAGGGAGGGGTATCTTCCCACTGAGCTTAACCAAGTCCCATTTTAGAAATGTTTTCATGTCTTGAGGATTCTACACTATCATTTTTTCCAGTCCTGCTATATAAAATACAGTCGCTATATCATTGTCACCTTGGTGAGATTTTGTGAAAAACAGAGTTTACCTCCTGAAGGTACTCATCAAGACTTGAAGATGAATTAATTTCCAGCAATATCATTGTCCTTTGCTTGCTGGTTTATCATCTCTCCATTCAGACACCCTTTATCATCTCTGCATTTGGACCACTTTAGCATCTCTCCATTCACAGTCTTTAGAAAATGTCATTTAGTGGTGATCTCCATGTGTATTTTGTCATGAAGAGGGAGCTATCATTTAGAATCCCTTGGAGGTAAAGGCAATGTCAAAAAGATCCAACTGAAGCCAAAGTCAAATTATACTTGAAGGTAAGCACTATAACCTTTTTTCAATGATTGTCCTGGCTCTTGAACTCAAAAGATGAGAGTGAGTATAGCAAGGCTATACTCTAACATTTGCAGGGTTTTATCTGTATGTGTGGAGAAGGACAAAGGGGAATCTGCTGAATAGCTAAAGCAATTAAACAGTTCAATTAAATTAAGGTAATGCTTTACTGGGAAGCTAAAAGCTCATTTAATTGACTATGGAAAAGAAGTCTGGATGACTGTATGACATACAAGTGGTGTACCATTTGTTGGAGAGGATGTGCATACACTGAAGCATAGATGCATTTCCCAAAAGCATCAGTTGTAGAGCTTGGAAAATTGTCATTGGGTGATGGGGGTAACTATCCCTCAGGAGTCTATTTTGGAACCATTCTTATTTAATTTATTGATTGGATTAGCAAGTATGTGACAACTCTAAAGTAATCTTCATTTTTAACCAATCTTAGTGTGCACATTAATTCTTAAAATTGTCTGGATAGTCTGGTTTATTTATAATGAGATGTCATTTAATACATCCAAATGTGATCTCTTCATTTTGTATTAATAATAAATATTGCAACTTTTAACTCATTGGACATTTCTTTTTCACCTTTACTGTCTGAATGGTTTCATGTATTTTCATTAATGTATCCTTTTCCTCTTCATAGTACACTGGTGATATGATTCCATAAATATTTTTCACGAATAACTTGTACATAACTGTGATTTTTATGATTTTGTTTGCAAAAAATAAGTGTTTATTTGAACTGCTAAAAGTTACTACAATATTTCATACAAATCATGAAAAGTCATAGGAAGAAGCATCCAATGCATACAGTTGGATATACTCTAAAAGCATTACAGAACATAATAGTAACAATATATACTTTCTTTCTTATCCTCAATAGTCCACTCTATCACTTTTATGGCTCTTTTTGGTCTATTAATTTTTTGTTACATTTAGGTAATTGGAATATCAGAAATCACTTATTCTCATTTTTATCTCCAGGTGGCTGAGATCCGGTTCTTGAAGTGCCAAGTTCCAGATTCAGAACATGCAGAGGAACAACATACCACCCCCCCCATAGAAATCATTGATAGTGTGATTTTTAATATGGGCTAATAGTGGCTCTTTTTATTTTAGGAGATGTCATCCTTCTCTCTTCTTCTCCTCTCCTTCTCCTTAGGTAAGAAATGGAACTCTCTCCCTTCCACATTAAGGACAATGTCAAATACAAACAACTTCAAAACACAGCTTTACACCTACCTCTCCTCCAAATGGAAATGTAACTATATTCTCTCTACCTAGAACTCTTTAACAAAAGCCCCTGGGAGGGTATCCTCCTGAGTTCCTAAGCACCTTATAGCTGGCTATAACCTTCTATAGCTAATTCCCATACACTCTCTCACACTCTGTAAATATTGTAAATAGCTTTTGACTTTGACTTTAACTGTGTGAATTTGTTAAAATGTATCTGCACAATATTGCTCACACTTTGTATTATTTGATATGTATTTGTAGTTGTACCCTATTTTTATTGGACTGCTATCTTTACTGTAATCTGTTTCATGGAGCTTTTCTCTCCCGGCCTCCACTGAAAATGGGCTCTCTGGTCCCAGTGGACTTCCCCGGTAATCAAACTGGAAATAAATAAATAAAATGTAACCACAGAGTTTAAATAAATAAGTTTAAGGGTATGGGGGTGTTCCTACATAAGTGAAAGTGCATGAGGCTTCTCCTAGCACAAAACATGCAGTTGCAGATTTCTCCCTTTTGCTATTTTGGGAATCTTTAAAAGTATCAAAGAACAACAAAGTGTTATCAAAAATAGGAAAATAAAAAAAAATATGAAAGGGGCATGGGTGCTTATTTGGATAACACAGCTTATCCCCCTCCCCGCAGTTCACAGACCTGGGGGAATCAGTTTGGTTCTACTACTGGAGCTACCGACAATTATAATACCTCATCTAACACACATCCACACAGAGTTGAGAAGGAGACTGACTCCGGCGATAACCATGCTTCCCATGACAATGAGTCTTTAAAGTCCCCATATCCTTATTGTTCAGAGAGAAACAAGGCAAGGCAGAATTACTTTCTGAGCAACCAAGAGGTGCAACGGACATCGCCTATGAAAAAAATATATATTGGCACAACTCTAAATACAGGAACAGCCATTGGAGGTAAGTACAATTTCTTTTTCTTCTACCACATGAATTAATGAATGTGAAATACATTTTAACACCAAAGGGGACTTTAAAGTGTTCAGTTACTCCTCCCATGATGTTGAAGGGGATTATGCTGATCATTTTGAGTAAAGTATGAGTTGTGTACCATGTGAATGAGCTAAACTAATGTCTTTCGGCTTTTCCTGGTTAGGGGTCGCCACAGCGGAACTCCGGTCCACTAATGATTGGCAGTGGATTTTTTTACGGTGCCAAGTTGCCAGCCCGATGCCCAAACTTCAAAGAAGGCACACCCATTCACCTGCATGTCTTTAAATGTCACTCGACCGCGGGGAGGACATGCAGACTCCACACAGAAGGCGCTCTAATTTGACAAATTTACTTATTGACTTTAAACATTATATAAAATGGAATTTCAATATATTACTCAACACTTCCAATGACTCTTTGGATCCTTTGAGGATGTGTGAAATTGACTTTTGAGACATCCTCAGTAAAACAAGAAGGTATAACTTCATGGATAATATGCTTCCTAGTGGAAAGGTTTTGCTTAAAGAAATGTACAATCATGCTTTAAGATTGATGAAACCAGATAAAGGAGGGGAAAGTAGTCATTATGGACAAGGCAGATTATAATATAAAGCTGCATAATCTGTTGGCAGGTGATTTTTATACCAAGGTTTCCTTAAATGAACTGAATACTGCATACAAAAAAGTCAAGGATACCTTCAAGGATTTATTTATTTATTGACCAGCAGGCTGATATACAACAATATAATTTCTTGAATGTACAGTCCCCCATTATGCCTGTGATTCTTGGCATTCCAAAAATTCACAAGTGCATCCAACCTCCCCTCCATGCAAACTATTGTTGACAGCAGAGGTTCGATTACACACCCTTGCACAAAATACCTGGATGAAAAATTAAAGTATTTAATCATGCAAGAAGATCACATATGTAAAGACTCATGGGATTTTCTTAGAAAAATTAACTCTCTGGAGTATAATGATAACTTCATTTTTGAAGCAATGGATGTGAAGGATATTTATAATGTTATACCCCATGATGTCAGTTTACAATGGTTTATGGAATGCTTGCATGATAAGGGCATCCCACAAAACAATATTAACACCTTTGAAACATTATTAGAGTTTATCTTAAAGAATAACTATTTCATTTTCGACCATGAGTATTTTTTACAATACACAGGAATTGCTATGGGAGCTGTGTGTGGTGGACTTGTAGCAAACATTGTCATGTTGAAATGGAAAAAAAAAACATCTTTTCAAGTCAGAATAAATGAATTTTTGTAAAATGTGCATGCACTTTTTGGTGAAATTTTTCTTATTTGGGAAGGAGACTTAAACGAATTCTGAAAATGTTTCGAGTACCTCAACCAAACAACCAACTTTCTCAAATTTACCTTTGAAACCAATGTTTCCACTATTGCTTATTTGGATATCTCATTGACTAAGGATGTCCAAAAAAAAAAATTTGCATCCAAAATTTATTCTAAACAAACTTTTTCAAACACTTATTTGCACTATTCCAGCTCCCACTCCATCCACCAGAAATGTACAATGGTCAGTTCATGAGAGTTACATGCATGGTATCACAGTTCAAAGATTTCCTGGATTAGTGTGAACACATCAAGCCTATGTTCCTGGCCAGAGATTACCTTTAATCTTGAAGAATAGGGACAATAAAATCCTGTCACGTTTATTTATGACTTCATACATCAACTCATTGACCACACTATACAGATGTGCTAACACCGAGGAAAAGCTCGATTCTAGGACTGATAGAAACTTTAAGTTGATGTTTATTACAAGATTTAGTGCAGATAGTAGATCAATTTCTGATATCTTGCACAAGAATTGGGTTATTTTGTCCTCTTGTGACGAGGTCAGGAAATGTATTAGTAGTGTCCCAGTGGTGGTCTATAGGAAGAGTAGATGTTTGAAAATCTTACTTGAGAACCCTAGAGGTGACCCTAGTGAAGGTTTCATGAAAAAATGTGTGATATGTAACCAATGTGGGTTTATTATGGAGGGTTCATCAATAATCATCAATGGGCAGACCTTTAGTTTCAGAGACAAGTGCACTTGTCAATCAGAGAGGGTTGTCTATTGTGCTTTATGTGTACAATGCCCCTGTTTCTATGTAGGTAAAACTGAGAGGAAACTCAGGAATCAAATCTATGGGAATGTCAGGGACATTAGACTGAAGAATAAAGTGAATGCCTTAGCTAGGCATTGTATGGAATATGAGGGACATTCCTTTAAGTTTGTTGTTATTGATGTGTTGAAAAGGGATCCGAGGGGAAGGTCCATGACCTCTACAGTTAGAAAGATTGGAAGCATTCTGGCAGCTTAGAATTAACTCAGATGTTTGGCCAGGATTAAATGACGTGTTTTCGCTGGCTTGCTTTTTGAAATTAAAGGCACTTGAAAGGTGAGTGCCATTCAAGCGTATCAATTTTCTTCCTTTTATATGAATTTTTTTATTATGGAAATTTTTTTTAGTATATTATTTTAGTATGTATGTATTTATTTTTAGGGAAGTTTTGGTCTTTGATAATCAAAAGAAAGGCACAGCAAATCAGCAAGTAAAAGTTTAATGACACTCCACACGTAAAATCACCGCACAAGCAGTACCAAACAGAAAATAATGCTGCCACAATTTCCAAACACGTTTTAGTCAGTATTCACTTCTTCAGAAATGATTAACAGTTCTAAATGTGTTATATATGTCAGCTGTTATTTAAATCAGCCAATAAAATCCCCTACTTACTTAATAGTAAAACTGAATAATTAAACATTTAAACATTTGTTGTTAAAAATTAAATATAAAACAAACCCACAAGTTGCTTTACAAAGGTGTAATATCATAAAACTTACATTTTACTTATAACAGTTGGGTACATGTTCTTTGAATAATTTGTGAATTTTACAATGGTCTTAAATAACTTAAACATTTAAAAATTTAAAAATATTTCATAAACACAGTGTTTTCTCCATATTAATACACTACCACCCTCTAGTGGTGAAACAAATAATTAACATTGGAAGAGATATAAATGTTAAAAGGTGAATAAATAATATAAATCTTATATAACTTAAGATACATGATAAAATTCATAGCTGTTTAGAAAAATATATAAAAATATATAAATATCTACAACATGTTTATTGGTGAATAATTATAACTTGGTGGATGTCAGTTTTAATACAGGTTTTAAAGAAATCATTTCATTTAAACCTGGGTAGTTTTGGTCTTTAACGTATGTGTATATATATTATATATATTTATATAAATATATATGTATATATATTTATATGTGCTTTTTATAACTTAGTTATCTTGAACTTGCATTGAGACTTGGTTTTATTGATTAAAATATATTTATTGATTAAAATATATTTTTGTTTTAGGAAAGTTTTAAAAAAAAGTTTTGTATGTTGAAGGAGAAGGAAATTATTTGTGTGATGATTTGTTAAGGTGTTAATTGGGTCAGGGTTATATATGGGGTGTTTCCTGTTACGTTTTGTATCTTGATAAAGTCTCTGAAATGGCAGAGACAAAAGCGCTTGTATTTAGTGTGTTTCAATAAAGAACTGTGGACTTTGGCATCAAGGATTTCCTTTGTTTTGGAGTAATTGTACATTTATTTATCTATTTATTCCTGCTGGCTCCTGGTTTTAGTCCTTTTGTGTGAACATAGGTACCCCTTCCAAATGGTCTGTCCCTGACAGTTTTGAAGTCTTTTCTCTCACACATACTACTGCCATAATACCTATTGACAACCTGGTTTGCGCTCTACTTTTCTTTTCAGGAAACTCAATAAAAAGTCAATAATTAAGCTTCTAGAAATACTGCATACAAGGTGTTGGATTCTATTGATCACCCTGTAAATGTCAGCAGGGTCTGGAAAATCCATTATGTTAATACTGTTTCTTTAAATAATTTTAACTGTACTATGACATGTTACTCTTCCATTTGTTTAAAAAAGGAGGAAGCAGTTCTTGGGCTAGATCACACTGATGAAGGTGTGCACGTATTAATGACCGAAATGAGTATGTGATAACAGCACAAAAGCACGATGCATTGAATTGCATGTGTTGACAAAGTATTGCTGTGCGTATTTTTTTATATTGGGCTGAACATAAACTGAAGTGGAATCAGATGTTTTCCAAGCTACTTTTGGATATATCTTCTTACTCTACTGAGATGCCCTAGTAGAGTCCTGTACAAAATATGCCCAACTTTACTCTGGTTTTCAATAGCTGGCTACACAATATATCCCAAAGTCCTCTGCTCATATCTTTGACACACTCTCACTCCACTTGTCATTTCCTTTCTAATGGCAGTGTGACAATATACTGTAATCCATGTACCTGATCCCGGTGCTAAATCAGCTCAAGATCTTAAAGCACGTTTCATAACTTGTCACCTTGCCATAATATTAAGCATATTAACCAATGATTGAATCACTGCCCATCACACTCTCTTTTTTCAGTTTGATAAAGTTCATTCACACATATTTCATTTGATGTTGCCAGTGAAATATTCCTTAAGACAAAACCAACAATCATGAGATTATTATAAGCAATTTGTATAGACAATATTGTCTTTTTCCACACACTATCTATGGTGCTACATCAAAGATCATTACTCAGAATTCTACTCAAATAAAAAAAAAAATGAAATAATAGAGACCAATTTTCCCCTCAGAAAGGGATGCGATCCTTCAGTAAGTCTGCAAGGTCTATAGGTCCCTTCTAAACTTACAAGCAGGAAAACCACTGAGAAGTTCAGTCATATCACCAAGTATTGGTGGAAGAATAGTATCTCCTGACATACTCTGGACAAAAATTTGAAGTAATCCATCCAGTCATCCAGACTGGTAATAAATGTTCCCAGGGAAGTGCTCTCCTTGACATATAAGCCAGGCATATTGCAAAAATGGTGGATATATCGGGTAACGTACCTGTTATGCCATTTAATGTTGATTGACAGTATACATTTGCGATTCCAGTGCAGGTGTTTGATTTACCATCAGCTTCATTCATATGAAGGGGATTCATAGCATGGAAAGTTTAAGGTGAGATCTCCCCTTAAGAGACTGTACAAATCTGAGTAGTGGTGGATACCCATCACAGTCTATCAGAATAGCCAAAGATAAAAGACTTGAGGAAACATTGAGGTTCCTTAAGTTGGTTTAGGAACTTCCTGAGTGCATGCTGAATGAGGCATTATACTTTCATTCATCCGTTGATTCATTCTGTTTAACTGAGATAGTCTGAATGAAAAATAATATGTTTTCAATGGATGCCCAGGGAGACAAGATACAAGATATTTAGAGAGCAATATTTAGGGTAAAGTACATATTACAGACTAAGATCAGATCAACAGTATACAATGTTAGGCACATTTATGCAATGCTATAGGTAAGTTAAAAGTGGAACAGTGATATGTTAATATTATTTTAAAAGTTATATCTGTTAATAAAGGATTGAAGGTAAGAGGAAAGTAATTTATCTTGCTAGCTGTTATAGCTGCACTAGTTTTTATGTTGGGAAGACTATTGGGATGCTGTCCTAAAGGATTTGTGAACACTGTGCAGCTATTAAAAAGAAGGATTACAATAATGCTTTGGCAAAGCATGCATTGCAATGCTCTAATTTTAGAAAGTTCAGCTTATTTGTGTTAGAGTCAGTGGATCAAAGATTGTTTGTGAAAAGTTATAACAACATTCTTGAATGCAAAGAAGTCAAATGTGAAGTGTTACTCCAAGCAGATCAACAGCCTGGATTGAATGAAAGTATTAAGTAAATACATAACTGCAAAATTATTTAGATTTTAGATAATAAAATGTTGATGTCTAACATTTATGTGTTTAAAATATATAGTATGTAGCAAGTCTTTCGAAAAATTATTTAATTATTTATGAGATTTTTATTTTTTTTATTTTTATTTTACATTTCTTAACCAGGATAGTCAGAATGGGTGGAAGCCCATTTTCAGTGGAGGCTCAGGGAGGAAAGCTCCAAGAAAGTTACAGTGTATATTTCGAAAGGGTTTACAAAAGTTTTTAAGACAAATGAAAGAATTATACAGTTTTTAAGACAAATAAAAGAATTATACATCAGATTATACAATAAGAACTTTACAAAGGTAAAAAGCAGTTATTTTTACATAAATTTATATGAGATTTTGTTTTCTTTCTTTCATGGCAGGATTAGTTCTTAATTTTAGCATAAGTATAGTGACAACATAGATCAGTGGATACTGAGCATAGTAGCTGTTGTTTTGTTAGATAAAATAGCTGGTAGGTGCTGTTAGCTTTGTTATTCTAGGTTAGTGAGAAGTGGGGTATATGTGGGTGACAGCAAAAAAATGGGAGAGGAGTCTGGGTGGTTCCTATTATCAGATGGGGCAGGCTGTTGTGAGACTGTGCTGTTAGCCTGGGGTGGTACAGGAGCAGAGCCATTTGCTAGTGAGGTGGTGTTCGAGCAATTTTTTGAACTTGTGTAGGTTGGTAGTATTAAGGACATGTTGGGGAATTGAATTCCAGAGTTTGGAAATGTGGTGCGAATAAAGGGCATCTCCAGCTCTGTTGTTGTTTTTGGATACTTGGAGGAGTGTTTTGTCTGAGGACCGGAGTTGGTGTGTGTTGGTGTAGGGTTGGAGTAATTTGTTGAAGAGCTGGGGTCCTATTTGGTTGGTATAGTAGTTGGTGGCTGAAACTGAGTTGGGTATAAATTATTTGTTGTGGGAGTTCTAGCCAGTTTATTTGACATAGGCAGAGCAGTGGTGAGATCTATGTGGGGAGCTTGTGGCAAACTTGGCTTATTTGTTGTAGCATGATTCAAGTATAGCAAGGTCACTTTTTTTTAGGTTGGTAAAGATTGGTTCAGCGTAGAGAAGAGTGGCTAGTAGGTAAGTCCTAGCGATGTTTATTCTAGATTTTTTGTTAGGAAAGGTTTGATTCAGTAGAGAGAGCCTAGATTGATATGTGTTTCTTTTATAGTTTGACATAGGTGTTGGTCAAATTTTAACTTGCTATCACTTGTAACACCTAGTAATTTGGCAGCTTGGCTGAAGGGCTTGAGCTTGCTGAGTAGTTTTTTGAAGGTGTGGGTTGGGACGGGGTTATAGGAGAAGGAGTTAGTACTCTCATTGTTGGTTATTGGGATTGTGCTAGTGACGTTTTGGTCATAGTTAATGAGTGAGTGAATTGTGTTTATGAAAAAGGAGTTGAATTGTGTTGCAATGCTGTCATTTGAGGAGGGTGTAGTGGGATTGGGGGTGGAAACATTGCCAGGTTGTAGGAGTGTATTTATGGTGGCCCAGAATGTTTTGGGGTTATTTTTATTTTTTTGTTGAGTGGTGGTGGTGTAGTAGGTTTTTTGCCAGCTTTTATTTATGATTTGGCTTTGTTCTTAAGTTGCTTAAATAGTAGTAGGTTGTCATTGTTTTTATTACTTAACCAGTGATTCCATGCTTTGTCTCTTTCTTTTAGCAGGTCTTTGGTGTTTGTTATTAGCCAGGGGGTGTGATGATATTTTATTCTAGCTGTTCTGCAGGGGGCTAGGCTGTTTAGCACATTAAGGAAGGTGGTGTTAAAGTACTGCACAACATTGTCTAGTGGTAGAGTTATGAGGGGAACCAGTTAATTTGTTGGGGGAGGGAGTTAAAGGTTTGGGTGTTAAATTTATTTTTGTCGCGGATTGTCTTTACACTACTTGCTTGGGCACAGTGAGATTGTTTCTGATTAGGTATGTGGGTAGGTGGTCACTCATGGTATTGGGGAGGCATCCTGTTAGTAGGATGTTATATTTGTTTGTAAGAGGCCAGTCTAGTATGGACTATTTGTTATAGCTTTTATCTATTCTTGTGGGGTGATGATGATGGGGAGATGATCATTCTTATTGGCCAAGGGTGTTTTAAACTTATATTATGGTGTACATATATATTTAAATTTGGTTTTTACTATAATATGGTTTTCCAAATTAAGTTCTTAATATACTAAAAGAACGAAAGCACTAAAAACTTCTTAATGTGTTCAGCCATTTTCATTCTGTGAAGGGTTCTGTTTTTCCAGTGTGTTTTTTCCCCTTTTCAGTTTTTTTTTCAACAGTTTTTTTAGTAATAAGAAATATGTAGAAGGGTGTGATGAAAGAAAAAAATGAGAGAATAAAGTATAAAATTTAGTTCTAATTGGGTTTATTTAGTTACAGAGAGAGAGGAGTATTAAGTAAAATATGAGTAGTAGATTCAGTGGTAAGTGTACAGATGGAGTCATATTGAACAAATACAGTTCAAAGTGGATGCTAAGCAGTCTTTCATTTAATGGAGAAATATGCTATGGTTAGGTTCTAGATTCAGAACTGGTGGTAAAGGGTTCCATAATTTGGTGACATGAGAAGAATAATGGGGTCACTATAATGATTGTGAGGTTTTCTAAGTTTAACAGGTTTTGGTCTGTCATCTTAGACTTCAAGAAGGATTATATGTATGTTCATAGGTTCATAGGTAGGTACTAGGCTATCTGCCCGAGGGCATTTACAAGCCTAGCCAGAGTGTGTCGGCTTTCGCTGCCCCATTGATTAATTAACTGATCCTCTGTCAAGCAGAGCCAATGAAGTGATCCCAGGGGTGTATTTTCTGTTACCCATCCACTCCTCAAGGTATCTCTTGAAGAGTGTTAGTGAGGGGCTCTGCCTAATGTAGTTTGGAATTTTTTTCCAAAGCATGGGGAGTCTCTGTGACAGGAATCTATCCCTCCAGCATGTTCTATTTATTGCTGTGGCGAGGTTTAGCTCACTAGAGCATGTGGCTCACAGTGGCTTGGATTTCTTTAGTTGGAGCATGTCCATTAATTCTGAGTTGGACTTGGCTTTGTAAGTCAGGCAGAGATCACCTCTGAGTAAGCAATATGCCACTGAGTACAGCCAGAGTTTTTTCAGTGGGGCTGCATAGGACATAAGTTTGAGGCCAGTAATCTTCTTAGTGAGATACTTTTGTGGTCTCTCCAGCTGTTGGAAATGTCTTGTGAGGTACATCCCAAATAGGGCATTGTACTCTATGATGGGTCTGATGAGTGACGAGTAGAGGTGCACTATAACCTCTTTATTTCTAGATGTGAACCCTTTAGTAATTAGATGGGCCGCATAGAAGGATTTCCTAACTACTTTGGCAATATGATTGTCAAAGGAGAGATTACTATCTACCTGGGTCCCCAGATCTCTCATTACCTCTTCTGTATTAAGGGCCTGCCACCCATGTGGTAATTCGTGGGTGTTTTGTTTTTCCCAAAACGGGATGACTATGTATTTTCTGGCATTTAGCTTGAGGCCATGACTTTGACACCAGGTGTCCATCTCAGTAAGGCCTTTTGGAGGATGTCCGTGTCAGCCAGAGAGTCAATTATGCCTCCCAGTTTGCAGTCATCAGCAAACTTGGTTAGCCATAGCCCTCCTGTGTTTGCCTGTACTTCTGAGAAGTATATGCTGAACAGTAGAGGTCCTAGGACCGAGCTTTGTGGGACACCACTTGTGACTGGTTTAGAGTCGGACCTGGAGCCCGTTATTCTTACCATGTGAGTTCTTTCTGTAAGCCAGTTGGCAACGCATCTCATGATGTAGGGGTTTATGTTCAGGCTGGTGAGTTTTTCTGTAATACCCGAGTGGGGAATGGTGTGGAAAGCCTTGGCGAGGTCAAAGTAGGCTGTGCGAACAACCTTTCCCTTGTCTATGACCTTGGTGACTGTCTCGAAGAAGTCAACCAGGTATCTGCCCTTAACAAAGCCGAACTGGGTCGGGTCAAGTGTTTGGACGTTCCCAATGTCTTTGTTAATGAATTCCATGATGATGCACTCTATAGCCTTGCAGACCAGGCTAGTCAGGCTTATGGGGCGATAGTTACCGGGGTCAGTTGTGGCCCCTCCTTTGTGGAGTGGAATAACCGTTGCTGTGCACCATTCTATGGGCATGTAGCCTGTGGAGAGGCTGAGGCAAACTAATGTTAATTACAGAGACAGCAGATAGACAATTGAAGGTCTTCTTTAATGTGTTATGTATTTTCTTTAGTTGATGGAGTAATAACATGTGTTTTAGCTGTAGCCAGTTATTCTTGTGCACAGCTGTATAGTGATGCATTTTATTGGTGATGTTATCAGCATACATGGCAATTTTGTTATGCACATATTGCAGCCTATGCAGTGTATTCAGTGACTGGGCTTATAACAGAGTGAACAAGGTGAATTATAACTTTTCTGGAGCATGAAGTGATACAGTTAAGAAGAAGGTATGTAAGGCTGAAGAATTTTCAAAGTATGACTGAGATGTGGTGGACAAAGGAGAGTCCATTATCAGCATAGTTACCCAAGTCTCTGATCAAATCTGGATCAAATGTAAATGGAAAGTTATTTTATTGTATGTGTTGATAGAGCTGTAGCTAATTCTTCTGCCACCCTGGGCTATTTCCAGATCTTGCTCTTTGATTTACTTGAAGTTGAGGACCAAAAAGGAAAAAAAAATCCTCTCATACTTGAGTACAAAGCAACTTGCAATAGATAAATACAGAGATTCCTAAGTCTACAGCATTCAGAAATGTGTTCCAGTACAAAAGAAAACAATACAGTGCAAATTTGGTTAGCCCTAGTTGAATGATTTTAGCTTTACTTCAGTGCAGTATATCCTAAGGTGAAAGGGACTAAGGGCAATGTGCTGTGAAACACCATTGGCACATTATTCTGCTTAATAAACTGTATTGTTGTAAAGTGCTTATGCATCTAATGTTGCCCAGAAATAATCCCCTTTCCAAGATATGCTACTCAGTTATTCCAGAGGACGTGTAGAGTCCCTTATATATGAATGGGATTAAGCCAAAGACTGTAAAAACCACCCTGAAAGTTTTCTCAGTTTTCACAGCAGAGTCCCAAATGAAGAGGGGTTGGGAAGGTGGCTTAATGGCTAAGGTGTTTGCCTTACAAACACAAGGTGCAGGGTTTGAGTCTCACAAGGGATAATTGGCTAAGCTTAAGATGGCTCACAAGGACAGTTAGCTTGTTACAAAACTTTGAATGTGTTTAGGGAGTTTCATTTTCCAGAGACTTGACAACTTTTTGTAGCCTATAGAGAAATGTCACTTGTCACTTGTTTTAAGTTAAAACATTTCAAGCAAAATATATTTCCAACATTAAATGTAGTATCATTCGAATGATTAATTTAGATTGTAGGGTAACTGGCAATATGCATTTTTATTATTTAACAATTACATACATACATTTACATATTGCTATAATTAAAAAAAAAATACTATATTATCACCTATAAAAACTACTTTCATTACTACTACATTAAATTTAACCTACCCTTCGCAATTTCTCAAAGCCTTGCATTACTTCATATTCAAATTATAACATGATATAGAAAAACTACCATGAAACTGTTAGATCTCCTATTACCACCTGTTCAAGTATTTAAATATTAACATTTATAAAATGTGGGGTGAATTTACTGTTATTCCCTGTAATTATACATCTATGCTTTGAATTTAACAGTGTTTGATACTATCCAGTCGAAATAGTGTCAATATCAAAATAAAATAAATCATCCAAAGCATCATAAACATCATGTGCTACAGTACAGAAAGAAATCTCACTGCGATGATATGGTTTTCTATAGGAAGTCTTGATCCTGATATAATTGTATGTGTAGGATAAGTCTATTCTTTCCAGATGGGAAACTGGAGTGGATGGGAATGGGAAGGGGTGGCTTTTTGCTTCCTCACTCTCCCCAAGAGGGAGGGAAGTTTTCTGCCTTTGATCTAACTGACTGGGATGGTGCTATTTTTATGTGGAGGCTACAAATAGCATTCTGGGATTGAATGGGGTGAGCTAACAGATGCTACATGTAATAATATGCATGAGTTTAGTAGCTTCACCTAATTAGGATGTTCAAAAAATCCCCTATTGTACAGGACAGCATTTATGACATTGCAGTCCACTGCACTGTGAGCCGCTCCACTTTCTAGTCTGGCACTGGTGCAGCCTACGCCTTGAGGTGTAGTACTGGGGACAATAAAAGTAGAAATGGAGCAATGGTAGCAGTCTCAAGTGGCTGGATGGCAGTTGGAGGGTGCCAAGGGCCAAAAACAGATAATATAGAAGAATGCATATTCTTAGGCAAAGAGTGGCCATGGACACATTGATAAAACAGTAACTTACTACTGGCCAATAGTCTCTTAGGTTCATTTTTTTTGTATAGATACATATGAGCATCAGTGGGAAATATGAGTTAAAGGTAAGTCACGTACTTAGTCATGGACATCATCTTTATTTGGCCTGTTATGGTGATTTACTAGTTAAGTTCGGCACAGTGTGTTAAAAAGCCTATTCAACTGCTGACAGCCTACATTAGCTGCATTTAAAGTTACTAAGGATGATA
The DNA here is from genome assembly GCF_019279795.1 of Protopterus annectens. NCBI lineage: Eukaryota > Metazoa > Chordata > Ceratodontiformes > Protopteridae > Protopterus > Protopterus annectens. The sequence goes on from NC_056751.1 coordinate 273,949,167, forward strand.
GTATTAGTTTTTAACCTTGTAGGACATAATTTTCGTAGGGTGTTTTCTAACAAGAGTAGATGGGATGGTACAAGGATATGAACTAAACCTAATTGCAGACTTGTGAAGTTACTTAGATGCAAGTGTGCTATTACCCAGTTCTGGACATTGCCAGAAGCAGGGCTAACAATATTAATGCTTAAAATGGTTCATAGGTTTATAGGTAGGTAATACGCTATTGGCCCAACGGCCTAAGTAAGCCTAGACAACAAGGTTCCCTGGCTTACGCCACCCAAGAAAGTTAATTTCCTATGCCCCTGTCGAGCAGAGTGACAGAAGTGATCCCTGGGGTGTATTTCCTATTTCCCATCCACTCATCAAGATTTTTCTTGAAGAGTGCTAATGAGAAACTTTGCTTGACATAGATGGGTAGCTTGTTCCAGAGTATAGGAAGTCACTGGGACAGGAATCTATCCCTCCAGCATGTCCTGTTTATTGTGGTGACAAGGTTTAGGTCCTAGAGCATGTAGCTAGGAGGGATTGGGATTTCTTTAGGTGTAGCATGTCAAACAGCTCTTGGTTTAACATAGCTTTATATGTTAGGTAGAGATCTCCTCAGAGTAGGCGATATGCTACAGAGTAAAGCTGGAGTTTTTTGAGATGGTCAGTGTAGGGCATCTGTCTGAGGCCAGTAATCCTCTTTGTGAGGTACTTCTGTGGCCATTCCAGCTGCTGCAGATGTCTTGTGAGGTACATTCCAAAAGGGGCGTTGAACTCTATAATGGGTCTAATGAGTGCTGAGTAGAGGGGAACAATGACCTCTTTTTTCCTGGATGAGAACCCTTTTGTGATGAGGTGTGCCACATAGAAGGATTTCCTGATTACTGTGATGATGTGATTATCAAAGGAGAGACTACTGTCTACCTGGGTCCCAAGGCTTCTTATCACACATTCAGTGTTAAGTAGACTGCTGTTTATGTGGTAGTTCATGGGTACAGAGTTTTTACCAAAGGGGATGACAATGCACTTTTTGGCATTGAGCTTGAGGCCATGCCTCTGACACCAGGCATCTGTCTCAGTGAGGCCCTTCTGTAGGATGTCGACATCATTTGGTGACTCGACTATGGCTCCTAGTTTGCAGTCATCTGCGAACTTCATTAGCCAGAGGCCTTCTTTGTTAGCTTGTACTCTAGAGAAGTAGAAACCAAACAGGAAAGGTCCCAGGACTGAACCCTGTGGTACTACACTTGTCACTGGTTTGTAGTCAGATTTGGAGTCTGCAACTTTTACAGTGTGGGTTCTGTCAGTGAGTAAACTGGCAACCCATCTTGTGATGTAGGGATTTATACATAGTTTACTGAGTTTAGCTACAATTCCAGAATGGGGGATGGTGTTGAAAGCCTTGGTGAGGTCAAGATAGGCTGTGTGAACCACCTTACCCTCGTTTACAGCTTTGGTGACTGCCTCAAAGAAGTTGATCAGGTTCAGAAGGCATGATTTGCCTTTCACAAACCCGAACTGGGTGGGGTCCAGAGTTTGGAGGTTACCAATGACTTTGTTTATGAGTTCCATGATGATACATTCCATGGCCTTGCAGACCAGGCTCATTAGGCTAATAGGGTAATAGTTCCCAGGATCAGTGGTGGCTCCCGCTTTGTGGAGTGGGATAACTGTTGCTGTGCACCATTCAGTGGGCACAAAGCCTGATGTGAGACTATGGTTGAACATGATGCTTAGGTGGGAAGCCAGTTCGTTTTGAAGTTTGTATAAAACACAGCCTGGGATGTTCTTCTATAGGAAGTATTGATCCTGATATAATTGTATGTGTAGGATAAGTCTATTCTTTCCAGATGGGAAATTGGAGTGGATGGGAATGGGAAGGAGTGGCTTTTTGCTTGCTCAGTCTCCCCAAGAGGGAGGGAAGTTTTCGGCTATTGATCTAACTGACTGGGATGGTGCTATTTTTATGTGGAGGCTACAAATAGGATTCTGGGATTGAATGGGGCGAGCTAACAGATGCTACATGTAATGATATGCATGGGTTTAGTAGCTTCATCTAATTAGGGTGTTCAAAAAATCCCCTATTGTACAAGACAGCATTTATGACATTGCAGTCCACTGCACTCTGAGCCGCTCTACTTTCTAGTCTGGCACTGGTGCAGCCTATGCCTTGAGGTGTAGTACTGGGGACAATAAAAGTAGAAATGGAGCAATGGCAGCAATCTCAAGTGGCTGGATGGCAGTTGGAGGGTGCCAAGGGCCAAAAACAGAAAATATAGAAGAATGCATATTCTCAGGCAAAGAGTGGCCATGGACACATTGATAAAACAGTTACTTACTACTGGCCAATAGTCTCTTAGGTTCATTTTTTTGTATAGATGCATGAGCATCAGTGGGAAATATGAGTTAAAGGTAAGTCACGTACTTAGTCATGGACATCATCTTTATTTGGCCTATTATTGTGATTTACTAGTTAAGTTAGGCACAGTGTGTTAAAAAGCCTATTCAACTGCTGACAGCCTACATTAGCTGCATTTAAAGTTACTAAGGATGATAGTATTAGTTTTTAACCTTGTAGGACATAATTTTTGTAGGGTGTTTTCTAATAAGAATAGAGGGGATGGCACAAGGATATGAACTAAACCTAAATGCAGACTTGTGAAGTTACTTAGAT